>NW_010409900.1:172920-184446 GCF_000710305.1 Buceros rhinoceros silvestris
AAAAAACAACCTACATCAACCCCCATCCAGTTTTTCAAACACAAATACATCAGTAACTTCCATCAATATCTTCCACATAACCCACTGTTCTACTTGTTGGTACACATGCAGGAGTACACATCTATAAGCTGAACTCACAAGGCGGTCAACTCAAGCTGGCCTCTCATGTGCAGACAACACTTTCGATTTTCTCTTGGGTACGGTCAAGCTTGCTGTATCAGTCTCATGAAACCACGGTGGTCTTGTGCCTTCCAAATATTTGCCAACTATTAAATAATACCTATAAACAATACAGTCCAGCTGCAGAATTGCTTATATCTCCATAGAATAAATAAACATTATATATATAAACTCCAGATATATACAGATAGATGGATACATACATACATACAATACAGAGAGTGTTAAATGGAGTAGATGTAAACAAATGATATAAAAAGATATAAACCAATGCTGCATTATTATAATCCAGTTATTTATGCAGATTTATTTTAAAATATGTCTGATTGCATTCATAGCACTGATGAAGAGAACAGTAATGCACTAAACATCATTAAACACTTAAACTAAAATTCCTCCTTGAACATCCCTTCACAACCACTTTGATTCCACTTTGCCACCCAGGACAAGAATAACTGCATAACCTGAAGGTCAGAAAATTCTTACTCCATTATGAGAGCAAACTAAATAATTTCCAAAAGCAGAGTCCTCTCCCATGCACAATCCTGCTTTCAGCTCTCCCATCTCTGACTGGTGCTCATTTAAATTAGGGGACTGGTAGCTTTAGCACTTCAGTTGATATCAATTACCATTATATCATTCAAAGCACTCCCTGAAGTAATCAGGAACCAAGCTGCTTGTGGAAATAGTGTAAAGACTGCACCAGAAATTAAACAGAAGCCAGTACACAGCAGAGACATAACCAGCCCCTTTGCAAGAAAAAGAGATTAAGATGGGCAGCTGCATTCTGCATCAGCAGAATTACAACCATTTCTGTGAATGCTTTTAAGGTGCACAGAGAGGTCACTGTCCTCTGCAGACTGGGGTACGGCAAAGCCAATGGATAATAACTATAGCAAGGAAGTAACTGGGTACTGGACTACCTTAAAACAGCTGAGGAGAAACAGAATAAGCCAGAATGGTGCTGACACTGATGCGGCTTCAGAGCAGCCATCGTCCTCCAATTTACTCACAGCTAGCTCATGAAAACTTTGCAGTGTTTTTACAACCATAAAATCCTATATGCCAAGCTCCAAAACACAGATTTTTTTTTTTTAATTAAACGTGATGTAAGGAACCAAAAACAAACACACACTTCAGAGGCCTAAGCTGTAACAGCCATCTTGCGTTGCTGTACTTGTTTCTCTTCTTCGTATCCCACCCAAATGGCTTTTGCCCAGGTACAAAATATTTTGTTTTAAGGATGCTTAAACCAGTACTTATCATATAGGACAAGCTTGTTCAACTGAGGAGCCAGCTAAAGTCATTCAGGGCCCACCTTACATGTACTGAAAGGGCAGACAGAGATAGGCTTCCTGGCACTCTTCCTTCCTACGATTTCCTACCGCTATTACACTGATGATTCAAATCTAATTTTGACAAGCAAGCCTTCTGCTGTCAGCAGCCACTGTTCAAGACAGAAGGAAAATTCTTTAAACACATTTTCATGCCTTTCAACATCTGCATTTTTGTATTGCTCTTGTTCCTCGAGAGGGGCTCAAAAAAGGAAAACAAGGGAAGCAGGGAAGCACTTCCTAAGGTAGGGAGCTAACATACTAGTGCTGTCACTTATCTCCCAAACAAGCCTAATTTTTCCAAACCATGGGTAGCAGAAAGTTATTATTAATTTAAGAACTAATGCTTTGAAAGTCTAAAAAACTTGCTCTTTGAAACAAAGCAAGTTTCAAAAACACATTCCCCTAAGATCACACAAAAATAATGGATTTTGTTCAGAAATACACAAACATTTTCCACATGCTTCGGTAAAACTGAGTCCTACAAAGCCATGATATTTATTTTTTTAAAATATCTCTTTATGCATTTCTTTATTGCGAAGTTTGTAAATGAAACTTCTCTACCTCTTTAGTAAGAATGTAAAAAATTCCTTGATTGTTTACTCTTACAAGGAAAGACTACTTGCCATGTTTCTAAGTGTTGGCAAAAGAGAACAGAAAAAGCAAAATGACTTTAGATGGCCTTGAAAAGTAAAGTCAACACAGAATAATGAAGAGCTGAGTTCATTAGTTGTACGGCAAAAGAAGTCATCCCATATAATGTGCATTGGGAGTGAAAAGTTCTAAGGAGGAAGATATTCACCGAACATAATTAGTTCTCAAGGTTATTGTAGAAGAAGGATATAAACATGGTTCCAATAACCAAGGATAAACAACAACAAGCATAGAAAAGTCTTCCTAACAAAAGAAGAAACAGTCCAGTTTATCCTGTTACAGCCCAATTAAGTTAGCTATGTGGCACATTCTGCTGTTTATATCACACGATTTCTAATAATTTAAAAGACTAAAGCCATCTTCAGACTCCTAAACAAAACAAATGCTATATGGTGGTGTTGAAATATGTAAGGTGCCTCCATCATCTAGAATTCATATCACAGAAGGTTATTTATACATTAGACTGGGAAATATTTAATAGCATTTAACACTCTAACAGGTACAGAAAATACTACCTGCATAACAGACTGCCTTGTTTTCATAGCCTGTGTAAAACACACTGTTACACCATTGACTAAATGGCAGCAGGCAAAACATGTGGGATCAAGTGCTGCAGATCTCTTAGACAGACATTATGGAATCTGTGCAACATATTTTATTTTATCTCTTCATTAAAGTCAGCGGCATTTGCATTTATGAACGTTCAGCAAGTTATTAATCTAAATAAGCTAAGATTCTTTCATTTGTTCTTTTCTCCTACACTCCATTTGTTCTTCTATAGAATTATTACCATAGATAAAGAGTTGCATTTAGACTGCCAGTCAATTTTGCTGTGGGTAAAGGTCAGGAAAAAAATACTAAAAACCACAATAACATTTTTAAAGAATTCTCTATATAAAACATCACTGCCAAGCATTCAAGTAAACTTTGAACAACGGTCAGTCCTTACTGGCCTCCTAAGTGGGCTCTATGTTTTATCTGCCATAACAGCAGCACTGGGCAGATGGAACCATAGAGGTAAGTTTTAGAGAAGGAGAAATTACTGGAATATTTCTTCAGTTTCTTGCACGGTAACACAGTCCTGTGTTGCAACTGTCCTCCAGGAATATATGACCATCATCTCAGCTAAATAATCTGCGTGTATGAAAGCCCTAGTCTTAACTGAAGACCTTCCTGAGCATGAAGACAAAAAGACACCCGTATATTATCTTACTGAATTTCCTCAATAACACAAATAAAACTCTGACATGCAATTCTTGTATTACACGTAACTTTGAAATATTGAGAGAAATCTGCATTTCAGAAATTCATCTGAACAGGATGTAAAAATTTCAGCTAACAGACAATTCGTCATCTCAATTCCAACAATTTTCCAGCTTTAAAATAGCTATGAATATTGGAGGAATAAAAAAAAAAACCTGTTTCCTGTTTGAATTCTTCTACCTTTAGCTTATTTCCAATGCATCTTCTTATATCCATAACTTCCAAATAAAAGAGACTTCTCATATCATAAATCTTCACACACTTATTACCAGATGATGACCAGCTCACAATTTCAGTCTCTGATGACAGAACAGATTGGATTTTATCAGTTTCCTACCAGAAAGACAAGCTCCTCAAGAACTCCCAAACTCTCTCCCCACTACATCTGAACAATTTTGAGCTTCGGGTACGAATACTGCTCCTCTGCATTGCACCTCCACACTAGTTCAATATCACCCATTCCATACAGACAGCCAATACACTTTTTATTTGTTAGTCTTGCATTCCTACATGAAAACATCCTATCACTGAATGGTGGGTAGACTTCCACACAAAGCTGTACAGTACGGTCACAGTGCACCTCAGGATACAAAAATGACAACTTTTGAAAGAGCTCTAGATATTATGGGCTTGCACAGATCGAAACAAAAAGACATCGCTTTGCTATTCCTCATCACTATCTTTACAATTGAGTAGTGTAATGTGACATAACAAACTGAAGAGCACAATAAGAAAACTAACATCTAAAATCACCTGGAGATCCGGAGTAGGGAAACAGGAGAAAAATGCCATTATTTAGGTTCAGAACGACAATGTTCAGAAACAGTTCAGCATAGCTTTTTCCAGTGACTACAACTGGAGCTAATAACTGCTGGATTTGCTTACAAATACAGCCAGTGTTTTAGGGACAGGATGCAAGACAGGCTTCTGCAAAAGTAGGCAAATACTTAAGCACGTGTTATTATCATATAGTACTAGCAGAGACATGGCCCTGTACATCTGGCTTCAAAGCACAGGAGATTCTGCACCCACTGCTTTCCTTATCGCAGATGCGCACCCAAACCACTAGGCTACTTCAGACTGATGCTTACCGTTGACTGGACAGAGTGGAAGCTGCAGAGACAATGAGGAGTTGGGATTTAACGCAGTGGACAGGAAACACAGAAATACAAAATAACAGAGAGATATTACTTGGGAAGATGCAAGATAAAAGAAGTTTGGTACCAAACAAAAAAAAAAAGTAGTAAGGAAGGAAAGGAAGGAAGGGAAAAGTGCACAGAGCCATACATGAAGTAGAAGGTATTATGGGCAGGCAAGCCACATAGTGGAATTCAAAAAGCAAAAAAGCATCAGAAATCATGCTAACAGAAAAAACATACATCCTCTGTAAATTTAGGAGGACTGGGATTCATGAATCTCCTGGTTAAATGAAGGGGGGGGGTCTCTAAAAAGCAAAAACCTGAAGAACTGACTTTTGAGTTAAATATGAGAGAGAAATTTGTACACATGAAAAACGGCAAAGTGGGACAAAGAGAAAGTGGGGTAGTAGTCTTCAAATATCTAAAGGAGGAATTTGCACAGCAGAAAAAAGAAGACATTTTTTATCAGATATGGAAGCTCAAGAAGTAGTACATGGAAGATGTGGGGTCTCCTACATGGAAAAAAATGAATGACTACCAGGAAAGTCTTTTTGGAGGAGAACAACTCTCGGCCTGTAAAAAAAAACTGACAGAGAGAATACTGCAAAGCTACTGCTGGTCAAAATAGCAGAAAATACACTGATGGCAACAATCCTGTATCAGCAAGGAGGAATGCCTCTGATGGTGTAAAAGCCCACTTAACAGTCTGCCTATATGCACACTGTGCATACTGTAACTAAGATACATTACTTGAAAATTTGTGCTCCCTTTTTAATATAACACTAATGTACTTTATTACTGATTTCAACAGGCTTTAATAGGAGGAAGCATATATTCAATTATTTTATTACATGCTTTGAATATAAATGGCGAGCATCTGCACTCTAGTTTACTCCTTCCATCCTTGTCCTCTCATAAAAAAAGCACTGGCACATTTTAGAATTCAGAGCGGCCTTCCTCAGCCCAGCTGCTTTCTTGGCTGGTTTGCTGGGATCTATATATCCAATCTAATTATTTTGATTCCCATTTCCAACCCTATCAATGGTGCAGTGGTGCAAGAAATCAAAACGCCACTCTCCTGAACATGTTAGAACCTAAAAGCTAACAGCTTCTCATTTGCAGAGGCATCAGTGTGTGGCCCAAAGCCCCTGTCACCGTGCAATTTATGTTCAGCGTTCTGGATGTGACTCGAGAGGGGTTTCCCAGTGTACCGATACTGAGCGTTTCATACAACATTTCAGATATGCTGCAGGTTGTTGCATCATCTTGTTCTGTCATCTTGTTCAGCATAATTGACTAATAAAACCCAGCAATGCTTCAGTTTAGATTTTGTCTCTTTTTAAAAACTCCTGTAAGTCCTTCTTTTCTTGTCATTTTTCCCCTTTGTTTTCTTAAACGGATGAAAGTAGTATTATACAAGCTTATGGTCCCTTAACTGATCACGGGAGAGAGTCAGCAATACTCCTGCCAGAACACTACCTATCCTTCCTCTCAAGTCAGGGGGAATCATATGTTGCTCACTAGCTGAATTCCCTTAGCAGTCTTTTCCCTGACTTGCCCCCTCTTGCATTACAGTCTTACTTAGATTTCTAATGCCTCAGTGCCACCGAAAATACTCCCATTCATTTCCACAGCTTTTACAAATATGATAACATGATTTGTGTTTAAATATAAGCATCACCATTTTACTTTTTATTATGAATATCATATGTTTGGCAAGCTGTCTGACCTTCCTTACGATGATGAATGCCGCAGCAAACAATTTGCTGTATCTTTAAAGAAATGGCCAATTCAATTACATTATGCCAGAAGCTTTCAAATCTCTCTCTGCCAAATGTCTTTGCTATATCCTGCCACAGACAGCCCATTTGTATTCTAGCACAGTAGGACACTTGTTTTATTGAAGCATACAGTCCTAGTTAGGTACTATCAACAGAGCACTATTTCAGTTCTCCAGCTCTGTGTTCTTTCCCACCCTCTCTAGCCTCTGTTATTAGGATTTTCAATCTTACTGACCAAACGTGTATGCATTACTAATTACACGCACGAAATCCAGTAGTTATCGACTGCTGCAACAAAATACATTAGTGACCAATTACAGGAGTTCTTGGCAGCAATGGTTATCATTTCAGTGGATTTAATCATTGCACTTAAAGTGAAGCTTGAGATTCCCTTTGAGATTACACCGCTAATTGCTTCTGTTTTGCCAGTTACTGCATGAACTCATTTGCAAAAAGCATCACTAAAGATGCTTTCTAAATATTGAAGAGCAGCAAACAGATGAAGCACTCTGTAATGAGTGTCCCCTCCCAATAAAACCACAGCGTCAATTCACTCATACCACAATGCCAATCTCTGATACAAATCCTCCTTGTCATCCCCTCTTTCCTTCTCATTTCTTGCTATTTAGGTGGACAACAGCAATACAGCTGCACTGCTGTTCACATGAAATGTGTGACACACTATCATTTATTTATATAGATGAGAATATTATACTTTTTAGGAAAAAAAAAGTTCGTTTCTCCCCCTCTTCTGTGTTTGCAGAGAGGATACTACTTGTTATTCTTATTTTGACAGAATGTTTGAATGGTCTTGGACCTTTAAGGAAAAAAAATCCAACAAAAAATCCCAACCTAGGCAAAGTACAAGATTTATTATAAGCACAAAACCATCACAATAGGCTTCCACTCTCCAGGAATCCCTAAAAACAAACACCTCTCATCCAAAGGAATTTGTAATATAACATATTGTTCTTTAAAAGCCCACGTCTACCTCCAAATCCCCACTGGTGATGAATTATCTGGTTTACAGCCTCATAAAGCAGAAGTGTCTATATATTTTAATGCTAATACCAACCACAGGACTTTGGTACCTTTCAAATTTAGTGATATACAACTTTCCAAACCAATGAAAGGCTGTCACAAATGCCTCCAGGCAAAACAGGGAGATACAACTTCACCAGCATTTTAGGTCTGATCAAAATAAGCTGTCTTTCAAAGACAGAAAGCATGGAGGGAGGGTTGCAACCACAGACCTGTTAGCTGTCTAAGAAGGTATTTTAATAAATACAATTTTTAAAATAAATTTGTTTGGTTCCTTTTTATTACAATATTAGCTACTGGGGTTTTCCATTACTTCAATACCACTTTCCAAACAACAAACAACCCCTCTCAAAAATACAAAACCCAAAAGACTCTCCACCAAAAATTTCTCATAAGATTAGAAGACTTTCTAGAATTGTGTCACAAATGTCTTTTTTAGGATTTCAGTAGATGCTAAGTTGATATAACTCTAATTAGAAACTTAACTGATCTCTGTGAGAGAGATACCGCAGGAAGAAAGATTTAAATCCCCAGAGATCTTTAGCCTACGAACAGCAGAGTGTATGATATCATTAAAAACTGTCAGAAAGCATACACTACGATTTACAAAAATAATAACTGCTAAAAGAAGTTTAAGAGCTTTATCCTGCAGTATCCACAGGCTGCAGCAACAGGCCTAGTTAACTTCACTCCAGCCTCTAAATATGGTACAGACTATTATCTGCTGATCCCTGAAAAAGAACATAACACAGAGCACAGAGGGTTGCATCACGGATACCTTTTATCCTGCTTCAAACCCAGATGCAGATTTGCACAAACCCATTGATCTTTCCAGAACACCAGGCACAAGAACTGCTACATGCAGGATGCTTTCAAAAACAAGGCCAGTTCATTTCCATGCTTAACTGGGAAAGTCTTGCCCTAGGGCACTCAATTTCAACTCTGTATGAGAAAATCTGTAGGTGGTGCAGTAACTGCAATAACTGGCAAATAATCAGCTGGATAAAACACCTAAATTAGAGTCGAGATCAATCCTACACTCATAAAAGAATAGACCACACAGTTTAATTGGATTATCCCCATGTCTATTTCAATGGTTCTTAACTTCTGCCTTCCTCTAACAACAATTAAGAATGATTTTTAAGTAAAAAGTAACATAACACTGACATGGTATCTTTTGCAAGGCAGAATCCTCAGGTCCAGCAGAATGACTACTTTTCTTGTGTATGGGCAAGCTCCTGTCTCATGTACACAAACACAAAATGTAAACTATAATTCCAAAAAGACTGCAGTTGCGCCTGGAATTTCTAATGCTGCCTTCCAAATGAAGAAACAGTAACAAGACAGGAGAAGAAAATACTCTCAAAATGAACAGCTGAATTTATGTAGCACCCAAAATACAAAAGGTCAGGAAATACCTGTCTTTCATCACTGTCAAAAGCAATAGACTAAAATATGCAGAGTAGGACTGATAACACAGGAAACAAATGAAAACACTTGCTGTATGTTAGTATAGAAGTTAAAAGAAACAAGGCAAAAATCTCTCTCAGAGGTCCCTGCTGGATTTAAAAGAGTTGTTAAGCCAATTTTCATTTCAAAACATGCCATTATCATTTAAGAATACTGAACTTTTCTCTTTCAATAAACCTTACACCTGTCTGCAGGTCCACAGACCTAATTCCTAAAACCATGCACCATAAGTGCAAGTATTTACGGGAACCAGAACTTCAATGAGAACTACAAATGCACAGGAAAGCAGTTACTTATAATACAGTCTCAGGCATTATTTGTGATCCACTACCTAACTTACAAATCAAAGGATTATAATGCTAAATGCTGCCACAACGCATTCCTGAATGAAAGTCTTATGTGTGTAGAGCTCACAAATCCTGGCATATTTTTAAGTTACACATTTAATTCTCCTCAGCATCAAATGCAATGAGAGACTTCTTTGTCTACTACTCTTTCACACAGTAAATACTATGGCAAAATGAAATACACTTTTTAACACAGTGATGTGACAGATACTAGTTTATAAGTTCATGCATTCACTACAAGAATATGATTAAACCACAGCACAGATTTGGAATAAAATGCACTGATAACAGACCAAATTAAATTGACGATTTAATGCACTGAATTCAACCAGATTAAATCAAGAGAATCTCAGCTGGTAAGTAGAGATTGTACAAGTTAATGTGGATACCGGTAAGGATATTTAACTTACTGAAGAATTCCAAAACTAAACATTATTTATCATGATAAATGCCAGCAGGAAAAAAGGCTCTGGCAATTCTTTCAGAAAACTCAATTAACTTGCCCATTATTAAAACTACGTTACTAGTATAAAGAATTTTCATGCTATACTATACTTATCTGCTCCTTAATATTACATGCATTTCATATACGTATGAGAATGAATAAATAAATAGGTTACATAATACAACAAAGTACCTTTTTGACATGTAAAATAATTCACTGTAACCAGAATAATGCTTGGATTGCCAGGAAAGGAAGCTAAGTAGATAACTGAAAAATACTCTTCCTGCCTTCTCAGAAACCTGTGCAGGCTGGGTTTGGGACTGTGGACCTCCAGACACCTAGGAGTGCCTGCCACATGCCCCATCAAAGCTGAGGAAGAAAAACTGTTCCTGTCCTTATTTAACAGAAGCTTATCCAACTATTTTAATGGAAGCAAACCCAACTGAGACAATAGCTTTTTTCTCAAACAACATGAAATGAGCATTCATCCCTTCTGAGACTACAATATTAAGGCACCATGAGGTCATCTTCTCAGCCTTCAGTCTCCAGTGATGACCTCATACTTAACCCGGCCTCCTCTTAGGACTTCAGTCCTGCGGGATCTCAAGGCCTTGTTTTGATCACAAACCAGCATGATTGAAACAGAGAATCTTTAAAGGTAGCTATAAAAAGCAAACCTACTGCAAAGCACTGAGGGCTCATTCCCTTTAAACATTCCCTAAACACTCCCTTTAGCTAACCCTAGTACTTCTAACCTTTTTCAGTTTGACAGCTAAGGTATATTCTCAAGTTACAGATTGCAATTAGGCATGGAGATGCTGAAAAATATTTAAAAGTTTTAACATTTTGTAAAACCAATTTCCAGCTAAGCATTCACTTACTCAGGTGCAAGAACAGTCAAGCTGCCCAGTTTCCCCTAGATTTTCCCTTCAGGCCAGTTTTATCCTTAGGTACCTGTGTACAACAAAAAACAAAGAAAAAAAATCAATTTATGTCACTCCTTATAAGTTCATTTCTTGATTATATCAACTCTTATTGTCCCAAATTGTCAGCAAGTTAAAAATCACCTGCAACTTCTCTAACAGGATTATTTCCCATCAATTTGCTTAACCAGAAGCAACCCAAAGCTTTTTTCCCCCTGCAAAAAGACTGTGTTTTCTTGGACCAGTTCTACATATATTTTTTTTTAGATTCAGCACAACCTTGAATGAAAGAGTTTTCTGTGAGAAACGTCATGTAAATTTAACTGAGTAGAAGGTGGGATTTAATGATTTAGGTATATTTCGTCACTTGTTTTCAGGAGTACCAACAGACAGCGACACAGTTAAGGCTTTGCTAGCCACAGATTTAAGCTATCTTAAAACTCTTAACAACATGTGACAAAAAGATTCTACATATTCAATTACCACTTTAAAATTTGAAAGAACGTTTGTGTACAGGTGCACTGTCACTGAGTTAAGGAGGAGCTCCAAAGATAAAATTACTCTACTTTCTCCTGGCACTAGTAGGAATTAAAAGAAACATTTCAAAATGTGCTATTCAACCATATGGAATCAATCTTTGCAGACATATGGAGCTCCAATTAAATAAGTGCGGCTTTGCTGACACAAAAGTCCACCTGCACATATTCAAATTTTCCAGAATTAGACCATCTAATTTAGAGCAGCCCGTCTAACAATAACAGAGTAGAAAAGCAAAGCATTTGATATGACATAACCACTGAAACTAGCCTCTTTAAATAGTAATCGCAGCCTTATTTTTGACCATGGTCAGGATATAACCAGATAAAATGAAATCAGTTCCCCTAAAATACAATTACAATTACAACGGATCAAAAGAAAATGATTTTCATCTTCTCCAACATTTAAGTAA
>NW_010409900.1:184544-198305 GCF_000710305.1 Buceros rhinoceros silvestris
CGGAAGAGTAAGCAAGGTACATTTTTTTCAAAGAAGATTTTACCAAATGTCAAGAGAAATCAAAAAACTGACTGTTACTATGCTTGCTAGTTTTCAAGTTTTCTTTGCACATTGTGCATCCAGATTTTCCCAAGAAAAATATACAGAAAGCACACCATTTAAAAAACCAAAAATGAACAAGCTATATATAAACACCAACTTCCTCAACAACCCTAAAATCTTAAAATAAGAAAGGTGTCCAATGAGGTGGAAACTAAGAAATTTTTAAGGTAAGCACTTCAGAAGTCCCCATTTTTATTACTGTTTTTAATAAGGATTTGGAGTTAATGGGGCGCCCCCGTTCATACCTAGTCTGACTGGCTTCTATTAGGTGATGATGTGCAATTTTTTTCAACAGGACCCTGACCTCATACAGCTGAATACAGTAACCAGAAGAAAAGAGGATAATGAAACTCCACACATTAACTGAATTACTACAGTCACAGCACAGCACTTTATCTACTTCACTTCTGTGCCATTTCAGAACAGCACTCTGAGGACAGAAACACCAGTTGTCACACAGAGCTCCTCTTTGTGCTGTCAGGATAACAACAGATTGCATTACAGACCCCTGCCAGGTACGTCATACGATCCCCATAGTCTGTGAACTTAAAGAATGAAACTTTTGAATTAGAAGCATTACAAACTTTAGTGTTCAACCAAAGATTCCTAAAACTCATTTATCATAGTACCTAGCCTTACTTAACACTTCAAACTCATTTTCTGGGGAATCTATATTCATCTGCCTCAACTACGTGACGCATATTTCCTTTCTTGCAGCTCACTGCCCCATTCCCTACCTCTCTTAAAGTTTCTACAGCAAATGAAAGAAAATTTACAAGACCTGTGCCCTTGGCTGCACACTTCTGACCCAACTGAAAAAAACGTACAATTCTGAGATCATATAATTTAAAACTACATCATAACGGAGCAAGGGAGCTCAGTTAACATATTCTAAGCAACCTCAATTCTTCACCCTCCCAGCTTTGTAGCACTCATTCTTTGTAACTCTAACATCACTCAAGACAGCTCTCAGAGCTTTGTTTAATTTCCAGCTCTTTTTAAACATCAAATCACAGAAGCACAGAATGTTTTGGGTTGGAAGGGACCTTTAAAGGTCACCTAGTCCAACCCTCCTGCAGTGATCAGGGACATCTTCAACTAGATCAGGTTGCTCAGAGCACCATCCAATCTGACCTTGAACACTTTTGATAATGGGGCATGCACCACCTCTCTGGGTAATAACCTGTGTCAGTGTTTCACCACTCTCATCATAAAATATTCCTTCCTTATATCTACTCCCAGACTACTTTCCCCTGTTCTGTCACAACAGACCTTGCTAAAAAGACTGTCACTGTCTTTCTTGTAAGTCCCCCTTAACTACTGAATGACTACAATAAGGTCTCCCCAGAGCCGCCTTCTTCTCCAGGCTGAACAGCCCCAACTCTCTCAGCCTGTCCTCACAGCAGAGGTGCTCCAACCCTCTGATCATTTTTGTGGTCGTTCTCAGGACCCTCTCCATCAAGTCCATGTCTTTCTTGTGCTGAGGACCTGAGAGCTGAATGCAGTGCTCCAGGTTGAGTCTCACCAGAGCAGAGTAAAAGCAGAGAATCACCTCCCTCAACTTGCTGACCATGCTTCTTTTGATGCCAGCCTGTCCTCACAGCAGAGGTGCTCCAACCCTCTGATCATTTTTGTGGTCGTTCTCAGGACCCTCTCCATCAAGTCCATGTCTTTCTTGTGCTGAGGACCTGAGAGCTGAATGCAGTGCTCCAGGTTGAGTCTCACCAGAGCAGAGTAAAAGCAGAGAATCACCTCCCTCAACTTGCTGACCATGCTTCTTTTGATGCAGCCCAGGATATGGTTGGCTTTCTGGGCTGTGAGGGCACATCGTTGGCTCACAGCCAGCCTTTCATCCCAAGTCCTTCTCTGCAGTGCTACTTAAGACAGTAACCATGGAAAAGGAGGAGCTCCATCTTGTTCAATACAGACACTCAGAGTTTCCCTCAAAACTTGGCCACCCTTCTTTCTCATCCAAGCCATGCCACTGCCAATCCTGGGGACACGTGCCGTCACATCGTGCCATCACCCATCATCACACTCCTTGTCACAAGGCTCAGCCTCCTATTTCTGATCTCAGTACTGCCTCCCTACCTCTTTACAGTAACTGCTTTGTTCTCATCAACTTCGTTATATGATGTATTGCTCCCTTCCTGCAACCAGAATCTTATTTCCCATCAGCTTCCAGCCCTCACATACCAGCTTTCCTTTTAATCTCAGCTTTCTGTCCCCATCCCAGATCTGCTACCTCTTCCACACCGCTTTTCACCTTCCAGTGTTTTTGCCACTGCTTCACTCTCTCACTAAGCATCCCACGCTTGCCCCTTGCTCTGGCAATTTTCATATTTATTCTCAGCAACCAGCTCCCTATCTTTTCCATATTGCCTTTCCTGGTTCCTATACAGTCTTTGTGCTTAGTGTGCCATTGCCATGGTTGCTGCACTTTGTGCTGAACTCACTTCCAATGATAGGCATTAAAGAGATCTGTACAAGGGCTAATGAGTAGGAACACTTAATTTCAGGATCCCAGAAGGACTTGGGCAGAAGACCACCAAACTTCTGTCTGTACAGAAGTAGAATTTTAAGCACTTAAATCTCTCACAACTGAGAGCCTATATATTTAGATGTCAAGGCAGCTGCACAAAGGTGTTGTGGACTGTAGGTACTTCAGACCTGATGTTGGATTAACACCATCTACTCTTTCAAAAAAATTTCAAAAATCATCCTACAAAGACCCCAAATTAAGTTAGATAAATTCTAAATCTCAGTCTGAACCAATTCTACATTTCAGTTAACACAGAGTTACTAATACTTCTTTAAGCCTTTCTTTCTGAAGACAAAACAGCCCTTGATTCAGTCAAATACATTAAGTATGGGAGGGAGGAAAGGTTTTTAATTAAGAACAGGGTTTTCTTGGCACTGATTTCCATGGATAAGTGCGCTTATCTTTAATCCACTGGAAGAAAGTGGATGATTACATATCTTCACCTATTTTTTCCCAGAAAGTACAAACCAACCGAAGACATCTTCCTGTCTTGTCTCAAACCCTTTTTGTGGAGGAGTATCTCAACAGGGTTAAGGCTGAATATAAGATGATTTTACACAATCACAATATCATAGAATACCAGTTTGAAAGGGACCTCAAGGATCATCTGGTCCAACCTTTCTTGGGAAAAACCATAGTCTAGACAAGATATCCCAGCACCCTGTCTAGCTGCATCTTAAAATTTGTGTCCAATGCTGGGGACACCACCGCTTTCCTGGGGAGATTATTCCAATGGCTGATTGTTCTCACTGTGAGAATCTTCCTCTTGTGTCCAGCTGAAATCTCCTCAGGAGTAACTTGCACCCGTTAACCCCTGGTCTTTTCCATGTGACTCCTTGTAAAAAGAGAACCTCCATCTCCTTTGTAGCCACCCTTAAATACTAGAATATGGTGACAAGGTCTCCCCTAAGCCTTCTTTTCTTAAGGCTGAATAAAGCCAGTTCTCTCAGCCTTTCCTATATGGCAGCTTCCATCCTTCAATTGGCTTTGTAGTCCTTTCCTGGACCCTCTCCAGTCCGTTCACATCTTTTTTGTATAGTAGGGACCAAAGCTGAACACAGTATTCAAGGTGTGGCCTGACAAGTGCTGAGTAGAGTGTTTGTGACTTGTGACTTCTTTATCTCTGCTAGTGACGCCTCTGTTGATGCAACTCAGCATCCTGTTGGCTTTCTTCGCCTCAGCAGCACACTGTTCACTCATATTGAGATTGTGGTCCACCAGGACCCCCAGATCCCTTTCCACAGAGCTGCTCCCAGCCAGGGAGATCCCAGGCCGTGCTGCACTCCTGGATTATGTTTTCCCAAGTGCAAGACCTTACACTCATACTTCAAAGGTACTTGTTAGTTCACTCTTCCAGTTCTTCCAGGTCTTCCTACAGGGTATCCCTCCCTTCCAAAGTGTCCACTTCACCATTCAGTTTGGTGTAATTGGTAAATAAGTTGGGAGAGGCCAAATGCCCCAAGAGGTGAAATAATAAAGCAAATTAAAGGACATTTGACTTACTGCATAACTCCTCTTATTAGAATAGTTTCAATATTGGGTTTGGTAACAATAGGGTTTGTATCAAAAGAGTATGAACTAAATCAACAAAAGCAGAAGTCAGAAGTATAAAAAAAAAAATCAAAAATTATGGAAATTTCACTAAAAACTTTCTTCCCACCTTTCAATACACAAATACAGTTCTTTGGATTACCTCATGATTTCACCCTTATTTTTAACAGGCATCTTTTGAAAAGTAGAACTAACAAAATTACTATAGTAACAAGATTACTATAGGGAGTGATCTCAGCTTTTTGGTATCAATGAAAAGGAACATCCAGCCATAGGACTGTTCCTAACATGGACTTAAGACATTAGAATCCTAAACCTGTCAGCTCTCCCACTAATCTGCCTTTCTACCTTATTTTTTCCCCATATTTTATACATTTTCCTATCTCACACAACTCCCACTCTTCCGTTCATCTCCCTGGGTTTGTTTCTTCCTCTTCCCCGTAATCTCCTCATGAAATACAACCCCAGTTTCAAATGATGAAGAATGCAGTATAATCCTTTAGCCCTGTCCTTTCTGCACAGTATAGTCAATACTTTGGTGGCACAACCCACATGTATTGCAAGGATGCAGGAACTCTTCCTTAGCTTTAACACAGTTCAGGACAGGTATAGCAGAGAGCTGAATGTAAAGCAAAATACTAAACAGGTGTAAGTGAAAACTTTAGATTAATCTTTCATGTTATCTTTGCAATTAGATTCCTAAGATTTGTAATCTTGTTTGATATAACCTGTATGTTGATTTCCCAGAAGACAGTAGTTCTAAAAGATAAAAATCTATAAAGGTCACACTGAATTTAAAACCAGACCTCTTGTTAATTGTCATCCTGAGCTTATTCTCAGCATTACTCCCTCTCCTTGCAGCCCCACCTCATTCAAACAGCATCACATTTTCGTGGCACATGTCACGTGCCATTTTGCTTCATGTGCTGATAAGCCTCCTTGTGCTTAAGCCTTGTGTTTCTTTCCCATTTGCACCATTTCTAAAAAGTGCGAAAAGTGACATAGCTTTTTTTCACTTTTATTCTGAACCACTATGCTTCCCCTTCTTATGATGATAAAACAGAGGTCAGTCACATTGCTCCTTTTCTCTAACACAACAGCAGATCCAGAGTTCTCTTCCATCACATGGAACACCATCCCTACAGGGTGACAGGAGCGGTCTCAGTTCTATCTTGTATACCTTTGTGCTCTGCTGCCACCCAAAATCCTACTCCTCCCGAACAACTAATGTGCTCTGCTCCTGAATCCTCCAATGCGCCATGTGCTGAAATTCTCAGGAGTGTGACCAGTGTGTGCATGTGTTTGCAAGCCTGTGTGAGAGAGTAGGAGCGAGTGTTCACTCAGGAGTGGAAGGGAAGAAGCCTCTCTTCAGGGTGAAATATTTGCATACAGCCTGGAGGTTTAAGCTCTAGGAACCTCACAGACTGTAATAAAATCTGTGCAACTGACTCTTCTTGATTTAAAAATCTTGACCTCTGCTGAAATGCTGTATATTCAGTAAAAAAGGACATCCCCCTCCCACGCTGTTACTACTAACTAGCCATTTAATAACAGCATACTTTACTTAATGAGTACAGATGAATTATTCAGTGCTAGAAGGTGTCTGCTAAAGAAGAATTTCTATTACATCTCGATTCTTCCAATATTGAAATTAAAAGAAAAAATAACTCTCTGATTTATCCAAAATAAAGACAGTAGACTGAAGTTATTTTTTATATTTAAATAACAAATTATGGATAATATTTATGTACACTACAAAAAGGCAGCCTTTCAACAACCTTTTTGTGTGTCTAATATATAAAAATGAAGTATAAATGTAGTATCATCAGTGAACGCAGTATTTACAAATAAATCGCTCATTCCTCTGTTGAGCCACACTGCATTAATTATGCTTCAATGCTGAAAGTGGCATCTACATATCTTTATTTGACCCTAAATGCAACAGGGAAATAAAAATGTTCATTACGCTTAGATCTTGTTGATACGCATTCAACATTGAAAAGTATGTGTCAGAATATTGTAAGATGGTATTTATTCATATTTCCTCTGAAGCTGTCTCAAACAGTCACACAAATATATTTAATGTTGCACTATCTCTTGTTCCTCAGTTTCATATACTACCTGCTGGTGTTGAAGGTAGAACAAGATTCCGTCATTCTTGCTCCCACCACCAGTATGGTCTGGCACTGCAAATCCACCACTGTCACATCCCATTGGTGAAGCAGGATTGTCAATATGAAATACGACCTTGGATCAAGGCTTCAAAACCTAAAGAATCCAATGGCTCCAACTTGTACAGAAACCCACACTGGCAAACTGACCAAAAAGCCATAAAACTAATTTCAGTATTTGCTTCTACTCACTTTAGGAAATTTTTATCCTCTGCATTTTTTCCTCCTGCTCGCAAGCTCCTGGTGGCATCCCTTGTACCACAGTGATTAAATTCTCATTTCCACTACCACTGACATGAAAAAGACACTTCGTTCACCCACACATACCTCCTTGTCAGAAAGGTCAAGACCATTTACAAACAGAAGTCCATCGTTTTCCCCCCACAAATTACCTATATGAAGTCAAGAATCGCCCCATCTGCACCTCATCATGTTAAGAAGTGCCTGTGTCTCCCCAAAGCCCGCAAAACTGAAGGAAAATAACAACTCTTACCATCTAATGGTTTCCCCGCATGGAAAATTTACCGGTATAATGGTGACAGAATCATACACTGCACTAGTTTAAATCTCCCCTGAAGGGGTCTGGGGCTTTTCTTTGGTAATAAGTAAGTTTTTGGCTTAACAATATTCATCCAAAAGAAGCCCAGCTCACCTCAAAACGTCTTTCTTACTACAGTAAGAGGATTTTAGTGTGACTGCTATAGCTCTTACAGTCTGGCTGATGCTAGTTAACTTGCTCATACAGACAAGTCTCAGAACTTCTCAGCAAACAAGTGATCTGGGTTTATACTTCGAACAGCCTAAAGCCACTATAGTTAACATTTCTTTGATCCTTGAGCTTCACGCTTCAGAGAGCTGTGGGAGAAAGGAAGTGCTGGAGGCCTGGTACTTTCAGGAACCATTAATTATGGGAATTCATCATGAAGGGCATTGCTAGAAGTTTGCCACAGACCATTTGAAAGTATTAGAGATAATCCAGTGGTTTAAATATAAACAGCACAGATGCTGTCATGCAGTTGTCCATGAAAGACAAGGTCCTTGCATTTTTTTTCCCCCCAGACTGAGGATCTGTAAGATGCTGAACAGGAAAGAAATTCACCACAGTATAAGCCCCTTCCATTAAAATGTATTCCCTAACATGTTTTTTGTGTTTAATTGCAAATTAACACAAAATTAATTATTATTAATTTATTAATTATAAATCACATCCATGTTTTTAACTGTCTAATATACTATAAATATTATGGCTAAAATTTTCAAAAGATTGACTATTACATTTAGTCAGCAAAGTTAACATACGCTCTTCTGAACTCAGCTGATTTTTGAAAGAGAATTCATCCTAAATGGGAGTTAGTCTTTTAACGGGAAAAAACAAAAGAGACATCCAAATGGCCCCAATTATAAAATCAAAGAACGATTAAAAATTATTTGTCTCCTTGTCAAATAATATGCGTAAAATCCCACAGCAAGTTATTGATAGAAGCTGGAATTATATCCTACATAAGTAGTTCACTTTCTTAAGAGTTCTCCATAGCCTAACAATGTGTTTTATAAATATTCAGGTTTACATTACAGTGCTTCCCTATAAGAATCATTTTTTTATTATGACAATAGTCATCTATAGCACAGAGCGCTTTTCACAGCTGAATGTTTGGTGGCATGATACGGCCTGAGCCTAAAAAACCCAGTAAATTAGATTTTACTTTTTAATCTGACCCTTGAATGAAATGCTGAAAAGAAACTTTCTCTTTAAATCCTGTCCAGAATAAAATCTAGAAAGCTGTAGCCCATCCTTTACCAGCTGCTTTTTCACTTACTAATTTAAGAACAACACTTCTTCCTGTTGCACACTTACCAGGAAGCAGCTATGCCATGAATGTGTTATAAACACTACCCGTCTCGCAGGCTTTCTGAAAAACACGACAAACTAATGGAAGTGCTGCTCTTTATCATCCTCTGCTACCTGCCAACCTTCTGGTTACTTAATTCAATACTAAAGTTAGAGCCTGTTAACGAATTTCACGTCTCATTTTCCTTCTGCATTTCCTCTTTCAGTCTGAAGTCTTTGATGATAAGCTGATTTCCCTGGAAGTCCACTTTCTCACAGAAACGTGGCAAATGAAAAGCCAGAGAGACAACCAAACTGCAAGACATCACTTACTGACAACAATCCTTCTGGGGTACAGGAGGAGGCAAGTTCATCAGACAATATGACAGAAAAACTTCTCCACACCAAACACCAAAGTTTGAGCAGCAGAAAGACTGTAACACCTAAACTTGATCACCAACACAGCATTTGAACGTGTGCCTCAGCACCACTCAGAGACACAGGATGGTCCCTTCGGGAAGGATGTGCAACTGCAGGCAGCCATACAACGAACGTTCAGTTCTGAAGTTTTCATAGTATTTCTGCTCTGTGTGCCCTAAACATCACAAAATGCTTCTCAACACCCTAGAAAAGACAAAACAGCTATAGGAAAGACTATAATTATAGAATACCATAGAGGGAAAAATGGAGCTTGAGGGCACTGTTTATATCCTATGTCTTTACAATACGTGTGTATTTTTTTAACAGTTGCCAAGTAACAACTTCTCCTAAATGATCACAGGATGTGGACTACGCATCACACAACAAAAAGGTATAAAAATATCTATTTTATCCTCTATTTCCTGAGGGGGAGCCACTCATTGCTGATCCCAGATCTTGTAATTCGTTCTGTGGTGAATGTGAGAAGATGGAGGGTAGAACAGGGAACAAATAAATATGTTGTTATTAAAGGATTCGGGAGAAGAGCAGAAAAAACATTATTTCTTATCCACAAGCAATCACTGGAAATGCTCAAGCACAATTGTTAGTGCCATTAGACCCCCTGGAGACCTGAATACTTCAAACGCAAAGACTCATCTCACAACTTAACTTTCTATACGCATTCCAGAATAAAATCTCCTGTGCAATGTACTAAACTCAGGCTTAAAACTTTTCAGGTAGGTTCTTTCTCCCCCTCTTCTGTTCAAATGAAATGGTGAGGAAAGTCCTTACAATTTCTCGTCTAAATTCATTCAGGACCTATTTATAGTATTAGTACCAGAAAAATTGGTTATAGTTTAGCTGAAACAGTTCTTCATTGCTGATGTTTATGTATGAAATTATTTAAGAATAATAACTTTATCCCTTCTCAATCTCCATTTGACTAAGCTAAATGGCAAAAGCTTTCTAATTCACTCTTTGAAAGACAAATACTCTTGTCACTCTGATCAGCCCTGTAGTCTGTATTTGCACCTGTTCCAGTTTAGGTCCATCTCTATGTTCACTGCAAGGGAAAAGAGTCGGACACAGTATTATCCCAAATGAGGTCTCAGGAAAGCTTTGTGAAATGTATTAGCATTTCTCCCTCTCTCAGAAAAATATCACATCTAACGCATCGTAGAAGCACATTAGCCTTTTTCACAGAGGCATCATACTGGTGGCTTAAAGCCACCTTAGTGGCCGTATCACAGCACTTTACCTAATTCAGACTGCTACAACCATTAAATCATTTACGCAACATCCTATGATGTTAACAGATGTTCTTCTCATTTTAAATATTTGCATATCGAGATAAAGACTAGCGTGACCTGCCTGCGACCAGACACTGAAGGCTTGCAGAGAGACTTTCCGATCCTTAATCCTAAACATACACCTCCAAACACTAGCAGCAAACAGATGAACTGCGCAGTGCACAGTAACCAAGGTACTCCTGTCAAGTCCCCGCGGAATGCCTCTGCCTACACTCAAAAACTGAGTGGATGGTTACAGATGGCCACTTCCCTCCTCTACCGTGTCATTGCATTAGCCTGCTGAGGAGCCACACAGAAGACACCCAGAAAGGCCAAACCTTTACAATAAGGGTGGCCTCCCCACTGCTTGCTCACATCTTCATGTCCTCAGCTAGCACTGAAAGTGCCTTTTTGTGGTGATCCCATCTAGACAAGCCTCTAGGTGTTAGACCACTCCCTACCACACACACTTGCTCTTAGTTGCCAAAGCAAAAGCAGCTCATTTATAATAATTTCTACCAAAGCTTATGTTCATACTCATATATTCTCCTGAAAAATGTTTTCAGGATTCTGAATTTGTCATTTGAATGATCTTCTTGTTCTAAAATTCAGATCATACTGTAAGTGATAGTGCACAATAAAAAGACAACAAAATCTCAAAATGCAGGAGCACAAACTCAGTAATGATGGGCAAAGAGCTGATTCATACCAAGCAAACAGTTTGATGGTTCCTACACAAGGTAGCATGTTGTAGCTACTCACATCATAGTGTTAAATTTCATGATCACAATCAAATACTCCTAATGCCACTGATAAAAACCTATCTTTCTGAAAAGTTTGTGTGGAACATGAACATTATTAGAACTAGACAGAACACTAATTACTTCCCCTTAAAGCTCAGGATCTCTTAATTGCCTCAGAAATTCCATGCAAGTTTTGCAGTCGCATTCCAAAAAATATGTTTGCTTCCAAGCAACTAGCAGAGCCAGCACTGTCCTCTGAGCTAAGACTCAGGAGTCTTTTTCTGTAAATAAAGCAAGTGTTCTAGTAAATCAGTACACTACTACTTCTTCTCAAACAATAAATACCCAAGGTATACTTGAACTTGGTTTCCCTTTTTCGCCCATTATCACATTTATACGTTAACCAGTTGCCATTTAGGTCTGTAGTACGAGCTATCCTCCACAGAATAACCTATCACTGGGAAGGGAAAAAGCTCACAAATATCTAAGACAGATGGGAAGACTTCTGCTAGCAGCTTGTGGTGTACAAGTCAATGTTAGTAACAGTGCTGCACTAAAAGGAAAGAGCGTAGCTGTGCAAAGCCTCGAGCATTACCTTACAGAAACTGTAGTCTAATACAGCTCACTACATCACTTCTACAGATTAAATACATATATGTTCTAGATATTTATGTTTTCAGAGCACTTTCATGCAGGAAGTATGAAGAAAGGAAGGTATGAAGGAAGGTATGGACCAGGAACAACTGAAATGACATGACCTCACATGCTACCACTGGTCAGCTGAGCTGAGTCAGTTACAATGAGGGGCAGATACTCTTCACAGTTGGCTAACGGCCCAGCAGTGAGGAAAAAATAATTCCAAGGTGGCTTAAGCATGTGTCTCTTATTTTACAACTGAAGAGATGAAAAAGCCATCATACAGCCAGTTATGCCAAGCCTGATAACAACCCATCTCATACGAAGCTGCAGTTACACCCAGCATTTTATTAATCCGCAGTAATGCAATTTGCCTCAGGCTGTAAAGATGGTTTTCTGTCCTCTGTGCCACATGCATTCATTAGACAGATGTGAATGTATCGACTTGGCCCTTTTGGTTTTGATAATGGAAAAGGTTATGCTTCACCGAAACTGCAGATTTATCAATATCAGGCACAATTCTGGTGAGGTTCTTGGTCTATGACACATGGAATATAAAATATACTTTTGACTGAGTGCATACTCAACTTCTTACAAAAACATAAGTAATCTGAAACCCAGGACAACTATCTCGTGATGTCTGCATTTAGGATCTATGTAAATAATATTTATATATTAAAACTTCAGGGTTCATAAACCTGATAAAACAGAAGTGTATTTTTTATTCCTAATACAGAAAACCCATGCAAAACGCCAGCATGATTTCAAGATTTCAAAAACTACTTTTGTCTGAATACAAATGCATTTACCTCTTGTAAAGACCTACCAGCAAAATCCACTCATATTCCTAGATGGAAAACACGTATGCCAACGTACATTCACAAATAAGGCATACAGTTTGCATGTATACAAATACATACTGAAATCATTGTATGTACACATGGTGAAAGAAATATGCAGTTTGCAAGCAAAAAAGAGCAGGCAGCGTTTCAAATGGACAATGTGGTACGGTGTTACCAGGAAGGAGAAGAATTAAAGTTTTTTTACAGTAAATTACCCGTACTGGCCAGGGATGGTACACAGTTACAAGATTAAACTAGTTTGCATTGCTGCCTTATGGTGCTTGATCTTTCAATTAATGTCTCAAGAATATTGAATTACCTATGTCTGAGCACTGTTTGGGTTTGATGTTAGCATGAAAGAAACAGTTTTTTTAAAATCACAACTCACTTCAACAGATTCAGTTACCATCAATACTAAGTCCCACTTAGCTCTTCTAACTGATCTCACCACTCTACCTTTTAATCTTCAGAATCTTCTATAGCAAAACTATCACAGTAAGAATAAAAAAAAAAGCACAGAGCCTAACTCCCTTCAAATTCAGGGAATTTAAAGCTCCTAAATGCATGTTTATTTAGAGCATACTCCTTTATAACAAACAGCCAAGAGTATCTTGTGATGAATGTGTTTTGTGTGATGTGCATGCATGTTTTTGTATGATGGGAGAGAAACATAGGTATGGACACAGGATAAGGATTCAGGGTATGCAAATGTCAGATGTCAGGTGGGATAATAACCTGCAAACCAGAAACAAAACAGTGAAATTAATGGCCATAAAAAGGAAACAAGGAACTAGAGGAAGAACACTCAAAAATTTTACAAGTGGTATTTTACCAGGTTCTCTAGGGGCATCCCTTCAGTGATACTTTTGGCTTGAGTTTCCTAACTTTGATCAATTTACAGTAAATTTAAAATTGTTCAGAAGATCAAAAGCAAAACACACAAGACCAAAATTACTTCCTTCAGTTTACTGTCTTGCATTTTGCATCAAAGCAACAGCAGAGGCAATTAAGATTCCCTAAAACCACTCATGCCACACATACCCATTGAAGTTCTCCTCACAGTGTAACCAGTGTCCACTCAGACACTGACTCAAGACAGACCATGAACTAGGTCTCCCATCTTTTTTATAACATTCATGACACCTTAGAAAAAATATTCAGTGTTAAATTAATATCACAGATGATGTTTGGCAAGGTTGTCCACATTCAGAGTTGAAGTCCCAAACCATGCTGAACCTCTCCATCATGTAGATCTAGTAGAGAGAAACACACCGAAGTACAGGGAAGTTTTCATTGAAAAGAATACCTGATACTTAACACTTAGAAGATGGTCATTGACATGCAAAGATACAGTTTTGTTGAAAGATCAGTAGCAATATTTTCATTAATTAGAAACTGAGTAACTCCTAAGATGAATTGGTTGGACCTAAATACCTGCTGATACAGTTCCAGCCAAATGGTGCGGTACTCCCTGTTAGTGCATGCAAGCTGGAGTATTAAACTAGGCTAATCTAAGAAAAGCAGAAAATATCAATGTGGAAGAGTAAACATTTTTAAAATACGATTTTTTATTATTCATATAGGACCTACTAATGAAAAAATAAAATAATTTTTAAAAAAATTCTATTATATTTATA
>NW_010409901.1:0-19972 GCF_000710305.1 Buceros rhinoceros silvestris
GTCCCACGGGCGCGCCGGCCCTGCCCGCCCACCCCGCCGGGCCCTCCCGTCATCCCGCTACCCACGAGGGGCACGACCCGTCGGCGAATGCCTGCACACCTTGGCTGCCTTCCTTGGCCATCACGGCGCAAGCGGGACAGACCTTCGTAGACCTTCGTGCCCCCGGAGCCGGACTTCTATGTGTTGAAAACTGAGACCTGCAGAACTTATTTTTGTCACTGTCTGCCAGCCGGGAGCTCCAGCCAAGGCCTGGCACCTCGCTGTAGTGTATTATTTACAGTCGAAAACAGAAAACTCCCCCATGCCAGGAGAACTTGCAGTAGCAAGGGTGCTCCCTGCCTCCTCCTCTCTACCGCTTTGTAACCTTCACCCCAGCCTCCTCCTCCTGCCTCGCTCCGTGAAAGCAGGTGAGAGGGAGCTTAGGGATGAGCCGGGCCCCGTCCGTGAGCCCCAGGGCTGGCAGGGTCTCAGAGGGAGCTGGCACCGTCAGCACCGCCACACACCCGGGGAACTGTCAAGCCTGTAAGGGGCATTTAATTATTCATTCTAAATTTACCTTTCTCCAACCAACTCTGTAGAGTGACAGCTCAAGGTATATGTGACGGCTGCAGTGATTGTAAGAAAAGCCTGGCTTTATCCCTTTAGATTTATTTTGCCATAATGTGGGAGTGACTGGTTTGGGATGGGAGGAAATATTTTTTTCCCCAAGGAATACATCCTTCGCTTGGCACTGAGTTTGGACAGAGGGCAGAACCAGAGCTGTTCCTGCCTACCCCAGAAAAGATCGTGCCTACCCAAACTCCACTGCTCAACTGTACAAGGGTCCCAACCCCAGACCCAATGCGCTTTGGTGTGGGAGTGACACAAAGAAACCCAGATTCTGCAACAGCGTGTTGCAGCCTTCAGATGTCAACAATATACAAAAAGTAGCAACTCTGCATTTTGATTACAAGATTTGAAAAAAAAAAAGGAATGTTTTTCTGTATAAAATATAGTTTTACTGGTCGAAGGGAATGGAAATGTCGTTCCTCTTCCCTTTTTGATTGCTGTCTCAGGATGGATTTTGAAAAGCCAGCATAGGTAAAAGTAGCAGCTTGGTCCTTTCATTCGTAAAAATTGCTGGCATGAAACTTCTCCCTGCCCCCACCTTGGTCCTAGCTATATCCCTGGGCACTGCCCGTCTGTGCAGATGGCCACAACCTCCTGTTGATTCCCTGGTGCGCGCATCTTCAATGGATGGATGGGCTCAGTTTATTCCGAAGTGAATATACAACCCTGGGGGTTCCTGAGCAAAGTTAAAATTTTCCTTATATAGGTGTTTCTGGTGACATGGTGATGGAGGTGGTCCCATCCCACAGGATTTCTGCATGAGACACGCCGGTGCCTCATTCTGTGCAGTTGAAAGTTTTCTACTGACTGCTCTGCAGTATGCTTAGGACTGCGGCAGGAGAGATCAGCCCTGCCTGCTGCACAGCTAACAGTGCCCTTACAGCAAAGCACAGATAAAAAAATGGGAAGACATGGAATAAACACAACCCTGGGGTCCTTTTCCAGACTGGTTTCCTAGTTCAAATGGAATTTGAATGCCATTGGCGTGGCAGCTACTGGAGATGCTCTCAAATTAGAAATACCTGATTTAGTTTTATGAAAACCCTCCAAGAGTAGCGGAGCATTTGGGCGTAGATATCAATGTAGCTAGAGCTGGGAACCCCAGGCACCATGTTAATAATGAGACATCTATTAATTATTTTTAAAATTATAAATATCTGTTTTCAAAGTCACCACATGAGGAAATCTCACAGATGCCAACAGAAGCCTCCACAAAGGGTGAAGTCGTGGCCCCATTGAAGGACTCTCCAAATGGCATAACCTCTGTAGACAGTACAAGGTGCCGATTACCCTTTGCAGGGCTACTGCATATCAACGTGATAAAGAAGGCATTTTTTCCTGTGCTTACACATTACCTCTAAGCCAGATGATTTTCCTAATGAAATCAGTAGTAATGTTTCTTTCTCCTTTGATCGAGTCATCTGAATTACTCTGTGCCTGTACCTCTGCTAACCACAGCAGTTTCAAACCTCAGCTTGAGTTCCTGCAAAATTTAGCCACAAGTATGTGCATTTCCCTTCTTCTGTTGTTGGCTCTCAGTGATGCAAGCTTCATTATTCTTTCATTTCTTCCTCCTTCCTCCCACTCATGTATTTGAGGCTTTCTTACATGCTTTGTAGCTCTACTTCCCACCTCCTCCTCATTTAGATCCTTCCTAAGGAAAAGAGTGTTTTAGAAGACCCGCATTTGCAAGGGAAAAATATTAATAGTGGAAACTTTCTCAGAGATGCATTTTTTGTATGTCTCCAAGTGCATCTTGTCTCTCTGTATCAACCTGAGCAATGTTAACTCCCCAGTGTAGAGGGCTTTGTTATCTGTATCTGCTGGATGAAATTAACGGAGATTAAATTCTTCCCTCTCTCCAAATGAGGGAGAAGTTATGATTTAGACAGTAGAATATTTTCCCATGTCCACATCAGTCCATTTTGTCTAATTTTTCTTCAAGATTTTCATTGTCTTGTTTTCTTGGAGATTCTATACACCTGGGCTCTCCAGCTGGCAGCTCCTTGGTTGTTTCTGGCCTCTTGGCCTGAGTTTACAGCCCTCAGAGCAGACCCAGGGCACAGGGGACTCTTCTCCCACTTCAAGAAAAAATGTCCCTTCTTCCACCTCTCTACTGCTGACACAATGCCATGCTTGCTCCAAGGACAGACAGACGAGGATCGCTTTGCCACTGGTACCCCTCTCGGGGATGACTCAAGTCCCGTGGGTGAGGCATGGAAAGCAAAGGAAGCTTGACTGCATCTACAAAGCAGCTGTAGGTCCTGCTATAAAACCCCTTGTGTCTCTTCAAGGACTTGCTGTAGCACCATGTGATTATTTGCCAAGGAGCAGAGTTAGGAGGTGTTGCAAGAGATGTGCCCAGTGCTCCCGTGTGTGCCCTGCTCCATAACTCCGCTGTGATATGTTGTTATCCGTTCCCTTTTTTCACTCCCAAAGTTGTTTATTGACACTGGTGTGGCTGGAGAACTCCAAGGCCAGGGTTTGTGGGTAATGGGGCCACATGAAAATGAACGTAACTGTGGTAGGAAAATGGTCACCATACAACTGCTCACGCCAAAATGGTGTTTTATAGCTGTACTGTTTACCCTTTTTTTTCATGAACATGTTTAGTCTCTTCACTTGAAATCAAAGATAAAAATGCCAGTGCTTTAAGCCAGATCACATGTTTTCAAAGGCAGGAAGATGTCAGTGACTTTTTTCCACTTACCCATCCATTTGGATCTGACAGTGCAAAACCAGAATGCAAACAAAATAATATTAATCTAACTTTTCAGATATACCTAATATTCCTAGTGCCTCTGGTTTTTGCATGTCTGACTTGAGTTATACTTAAGATTTTCATAGCACAAATACTCACCTACACACTTGCAGGTCAATTTACTGTTGCCTTTCAGAGACACAGGGCATACGGCTCAGACCCTGCACCGAAACACTCCTCTGTCCAGTGCTCTGCCCTTGACCACTCCACCACGTACGGCTGCACCCCAGACAACGTAATGAAATATAGGGGGATTACCGTAGTGACATTCCCTCTTTCACACTTACGAATCGAGTTCCGCTCACGTTCCCCATGGACAGCCAGGGACACCTTTTATGGTCACAAAAGGGTACTTAATTATGCACATATATGTGGTCCCGAACTACTTTAATAACAGTGTAAGAGTCACTTAAGCAATAGATTTGATTTTATGAACCAAGAGGATAAAACTCAGGTTCTCTGGTGGACAATGAAACTGGATTTTTCCACTCTTCCTTATTTTATTTTATTTTTGTTAATATCATCCTTAAACTTTGAATTATCCTGCAAGTATTCGAACTTGTTAACTTTGTTTCAGCTTGTACTTTGTATTAATGGGACTTCTTTTGTACTAAATATGAATCACTTGAATGCTAAGCCTTAAATATTTAATAAATGTTATTAGTAGAATTATGTGTGATGACTTACAAGAAAGCTGATGGTGGAGGTGTGATTTCTGCTGTACTGCTGGCTGTCCGTGGTCTTTCTGACTTACTTTCTGCTTATGCCAGGCCTTGAGTTTTTACCTTTCCGTGGATGGGTTAATCTGAGTCTCACACACTTACAGCAAGCTTCAGCCTCAGTGCATTCTCCAAGCTCACACACGAGCACAAGAACAGGGACCTTCAGCCTTCCTGCATGACTCAAACAACTTTTTTTAAAACAGAAGAGTCATTTAACCACTGGAATAAAGCATGTTGGTTAAAAAATATTTCACATCCATTTTGTCTTGTAGTCTTGCCAAAGTCTACTAAATTAAACATCTACAGATCTGAACAGATCTTTCGAACTCTTTTGGAGTCTTGCTCTCCGAACCCTCTGTAAATTCTCTGGGGTCTTTCATGTCTTGCTTTCCAGACGCCCGCATTCCTCCAAGGGACATCTCTCCAGCAAGCCTAGGAGGGGTGCAGCCAAAACATCACAGTGAAGTGTGCTTGCTTTTTTCCCTGAAGTGTTTCCTCAAAAATGTATGCCTGGATCCATCTTCTCTCTCCTGGGTACATGTCTTGACAATCCAGCTATTGAAGTAGCTCAATGTATGCACACAGTAAACATGTCAACACATCACATTCATAAATTATTACAGGCAATGCCAAATATGCCATAAAGATTTTTCAACTTGAAGCCATAGAAGAGGATTTTCAGTGGCAGAAATGCTGAAGGAATGAAAGCAAAAAATAAGATGGTTATGTGTTAACCTCTTGCAACTAGGATCCAAGACAACAAATGCTTTATTGCCAGTGGAAAAAAACACTGATGGCTATTCAGAGGCAGATTTTAGAACAATGTAGAGCTACCGGAAAACATTTATGAAGCTGTTCTGGTACTGTCAAAGTGAGTCTTACCTGCCTGTCTGAAGGTACCACTGGGAAGAGTGGTCATCTGAGATGTTTTGTAAAACTAGTTTGCCTTTTCTTTTCAATTATTTGATTGAACATCCTGGAATTTGCGTGGTAGTTACAAGTGTTGTTTCGGTTGCAACGACACCAGTAAGATTCACGCAGTTTTTCTGGCTATTGTAGGTCTAGCCGGGGACAAAGGGATGGACAGTGCCTTCTCTCATCAGCATCGACTCAGGCCTTTTCCTCTCCCTCTTTCTCCCACTTCTTCCAATCCTTCTCAGGCTGCCCCTCTGTGCTGCCCTCTTGCTACCCTGCCAAGCACAGGCAGATGTGCTTTCCTGTGTCTCACTTGGGGTTTTAAGGATTTTGCTCCCTGGTGTAGCTCTGCTCCCCTTCTGAAGACACACTCTGTGAGACAGGCATTGATACCCTGTGAGACAACACAGCAAAAGGTCCAGGTTACCTCTTCAGGTGGTTCGAGCAAATCTACTTTATTTAGCATAGAAATGGATTAAAAATGTAGAGCATCCCAGTTTTTTCTAGCTGAGGAGCATTGAGAAACTGCTATGATGCTGCTGCAAGTGGCTTCTGTTGCTGCCCCGACAGGTCTCCCAGAGCTCTTTGACAGGTCAGCAAATCCTCCACAGAGGCTCAGGGCTGCCATGATGCCTCAGACATGGGTAGAGTGGCACATGCATTAAGCCAAAAGAGCGGAAGTCACACTATTAAACTCTTAATCTCCATTACTTTGAGATTTGTCAAAATTTAGGGCTGCACCTGGAGTGACGGCTGTGCCTGGCAGCTACCTGAGACTCGGCTTGGCCAGGTGATGATGGTTTTAGCTCTACTGGTGCCCAGGGCTGTTGAAGAGCAGCTCTGTGTCTGCTCTGGTGTTGTGCTAACTTGCTGTGTGCTGTTGAGGCTCATTGTTCATCCCACCAGACTGTGCTTTGAAATTCCCATGTAACTGTGTCTGGCTTTGCATTTCCCAGTCAGCTAGATCCAGCTCTTTCCAGCAGTATTTTTAACAAGGCTCCCAACAGATTACACACTGGCCTTCATCAGGGCACTCACCACTCAGCCGTTTTAATTACGACAGAATTTTTTTCCAGCATCTTGGTTATTTCACTGTCTTTCAAGTTCTGAGATGAACGGCATCTGAGCCACTGAGTCTCTTTTTTTCCTCTGCATCTGGTATTGTCTCGTCTTTCATGTGTGTAAATAGTAAGTGGACAGGAGAGAGATTTTTACTACCATCCTATTCGTCCAATATGCCAGTTACATGTTTGATACTTAGGCATTTAAAAAAAACTCCTGATACCTGTATCAAAATGACGGAAGTGAAAGTAAACAAAGAAACCTGACAGGTATTAGCCCCCATACCTGATACAAACAGTAGGACTGGAGTGTTGTATGGTGAGAGGACAAGAGCTGTTTGGCTGTTCTGCCTGGAGAGAGATGGAGAACTCTGGCCACAGATTTCCTCATCATCTCCTTCTTTGTCACTTGCCAAAGTTTGTGCTCTGTTCTATTAATCTCACCTGGGCTGGTGTTAGTAACATGCCTTTGCTGGATCAAGTTTAGTTGTTCATATATTTGGATTAATTTAAAATGAGCTTTACCTCTGCAGGCTGAGAGCTTTCTCTTTCTAATAAACACAACCGCTATATTATTCTATGGTCACTTCCTTGTCCCTGAGATGACAAAATCTCCACATTTTGGGGGGATGAATCAAAGACAGTGATCGAGTTATCTTGCAAACTAGCTTTATGGGCATTGCATTAAATAGTGTAAGTAAGTCATAATAATGCAGTTAATCAGAAAAGAGAACTTTTTCTGACAATTTTTTGCTTTTCTTGCTTAAATGTTTACGCTTCAAGGGTAGCCCATCTGGTTTAGATTGTAGGGTGGAAATCACAAGACTTATGCACAGTCCCCTGACTTGTACTTCTGGAAAAGACTGGAAGTAGTTTGGCAACATAATATGTTTCTCTGCCTCCTGTAGAAATAAATCTCCAGCTTCAGAGTAGATTGAAGCAGACAATGGAATAATTTTGAGACATAGACTCAAGCTACAAAATGGGCAGCCAAATCCAGATTCAGATTTCTAGTAACTCAGTGGTCGGAGTTCACGCTGAGGTTTGGGCTAAGTAGAGATTAGCTCTGCAATCTGCATTCAAGCCCAGGTTTGGACACCGCACCTCATAAAGTTCAGCAACACCTGCATGTCTGGGTCTCCAGGCATTTTCCCCTAGAACAGGGGCGTTAATAGTCCGGTTCCTCTGGTATAGTTCATTGAATACAAATGCAAGCGAATGCTGTGTCTGCAGCTATTGCAGAATTATCCATTGCAGGTATTTGCACGGGGATTGTCTCAGTACCGTTAGTGTACTGCTTCTCAATGTTCGTGCAATCAAAGAAACATTACTGTCTCCATTTTACAGGCGAGGCATGAACGTGCAAAAAGAGGAAGTTACGCATAGTCTTAATACATCTGGGAGCTGAGTCCTCCATGAGAACTGCAACAACAGAGCCAGCCATTCCCCAGCTGAATTTGACGTGACGTGCTGCCACAGATACCTGATAGCTAAACAGCACTCTCCTTGCACAGTTCGCAAAGCCCTTTGCAAGGGTGTGAATATCCTTCTTCCCAATTTGCAGGTGGAAAATGGAAACCGCTGGCAAATCCCTGTGAAAGTCTCTTACCCACTGCAATGAACACCTGAGTCAAGAGAAGGACTGGGCTTGTGAAATGCTTTGAGATAGCCAGGTGGGACATGTCCCAGATTTTAAGAAATGATTAAATAGAGTTGCTGTTTGTTCATAAACTGTTTCAGGATGCTGTGTCTAATCACAGTGGAAAGTCAGAAATCCCAGTGAGTCCGTGTTCAGCTGGCAGCAGGAGGGGTAGGAGGTGCCAGGATGACAAAGCGCTGTATGCTAGCCCGTTTTGGCCACTCTGGATATACCCAGCCACGTGGAACCGGTAAGACCTTTGAAGTTATCTGGCTGATTTGTATAGTGTGTGAGGCAAGTTGTCATTTAGCCTCTTTCAGACAACTGATGTGGCCACAGGTTTTCATTACTAAGTGACCATCAAGATAAAGAGAGATTTATTGCTTTTAAAGCAATGAGGCAAGTGGCACATTCTTCACATGACAAAGCAGACGTGGATAGTTCTTTCAGTAACACCTGGGTTTTTATAAAGGGACAGGACTGAAATGGAGGCAGAGATCTGAACCACTACCTTCTTTGAGAGATGGCATATCCAGAGGAAGGAGCATCACAGCTTGGATCTTTCTCTACAGTGGATCAGCTTGGAACATGAGGGCTATTTTCTTCACTTGTCTTCTATTAACGTCTATTTGGAGTGATGCCACACAGCTCCTCCACACTACAGAGACAGCTACGGCCCTGTGCTGGGGGAAAGGGCACAGCCCTGGCACTGGGAGGGGGCTGTAGGGCTGGTGGTAGCTCTCAAACTGTGTGGCTGCATGCAGAGAGTGCAGGCTGGGGCTGGCAGAGGGGTGGAGAGGTCCTGACTCTGTGCATCCACCCCTCTGTGTCTGGACCCAAACACTGGGAATAATAACACTTGTCAAACTTTTCACCCACAGAGCACAACTCTCAAGAGCAAGTGGGACCATTGTTTAGACTGGGCAAGATAATGATATGATAAAATACTTGAACTACAGAGAAAAATGCGAATGCTGGTGGAGAAAGGATGGCCTGTGGATTCCAGCCAGCAGGCGTTTGCAGTTACTTACTCATGAAATTTTGGTTCTGTACCCTATTCTGTCACTACTGGAAAGTGAGGTTATGACCCTCAGACTAGGGAGGCCCAGACTCTGCCGCAGACTCTCTGAGACTTTGGGATGGATGTTTGGCCCCTTCCGTAATTCGGAGAGCCGCTGTGTAGTTAAACATGTTAACAACTGTGAGGTCCTCAGCTACTAAAGCGGTGAAGGCCATTGAAGTGCAGTAAATAGAGCAGAAGATACAGTATTGTGTGAGGATGCTGGTTAGCCCATGTTGCTGTGGAGTTCAGCAAACACCCACTGCTCACCGGCTCTGATATACAATATGGGCTGCAACCTTCTCTAATACCAGGATTATAGCCTCAGGTCACCAGAAACTCCACAGCTACCCCAGAACATCTCATGCCTGGCATCAGCCTCCAAAAGATTTACTCCCAAACCCCTCCTTCATCTGTGCTAGCGTTTTGCAGGGACAGGCATGGAGGTTGAAGGCAGCACCTCCCAGCCCACTGTACCTTGGGGCCCTTCATGCACCCACTGAGAAACACTTGTGGAACTAACTTCAGAGTTTTAATTTACAGTATTCATTCGGAACACCTGGTTTTATGATTGTTGTGGGAATTATAACTGGGAATTTCCTGACAATTTGGTGCAGACAAAAATCTCTGCATAGGGTAACATGACCCAGCTGGGAGCAGGGCAGGGTTGTGGAGCTGCTGCTATCATCTGGCATGGTCGGGGGTTTAGTGTAAATCAGGGGGACTGCTGTGTGCCTGCTGAAGCTGGAACAGGATTTAGATGATCTTTCAACAAGGATGCACATGATACTTTTCCCATCAAGCAAGCTTTCCAGCCATGCAGTCCTCCACCACCTTGCTTCCCCCCTTGCTCTTCCTGCGGAACACCGTGTCTCAGGGGCTCATCCTTGCTGGGAAGATGAGCGAGATTTTTGCTTGTGAGTGCAACCAAAGATGGAAGAAGCACCACTGGGGAAAACCATCCAGCTGTATTTTCCTGGAAATGTCTATTCCTGGAAAATGCAATGCATTGAGTAACAGTGCAATTCTGTTGCTGAAATATGAGGGACTTGGCCTAAAGATCCTTCAGAAAAATGCCTGTGAGGTAGGGCAGGCTGACTTGCTTCAGGTAAAAATCAGAAACACGGCAAAAATATTTTTCTCCAGAAAGATGTTTTCTGAGCCCCAGGGCTAAGTAATTTCTAGCAGGCACAGTTCAGGACCATGTGGGCAGTCGGACTCAGGGAGAGCACCCCAGCTGCCCAGCGCTTGGAGGTGCTGCTCGTGTTGTGGCTCTTCACCATGTGCATACAGCACTTTGCTCCTCTAACGAAGACAGGTCACCACTACTCCATCACAAATACTGCTCCTGCACTGTTCTACACACATGCAAGGTACAAATGGTGCTGCTATGGGTTCAGTTCACCTACTGTGAATTAAAAGGTCTAAGCAGAGCTATAGATACACTGGCATTGCACTTGGCAGAGAGAGAAACTGAACAAATCACTCAAGGACTCACAGAGATGAGGAGAAGAGAGCTCGAAGCTCTACATTTCTTGTTGAACTTTATTCTCTGGGCAGCATTATGGCTCCACGCACCTCCTCTGGCCTCACCATCTGAGAAGTGTCCTCTGTGCAACTTTTTTCCTGTTTAAAATATTCAGATATGCCTCCCACCTTTTTTTTTTTTTTCCTTTTCCTCTGATCCTAGAAATACAGATAATGTCCCTCAGTGGTCAGGCTTATCAGCCGGGAATGCTTGGGTGAGCTGTGAAAAGCAGCACATTCACTAGTTGTTAGAAAATTCGCCTAATGTTTGCATAGCATTGTTCCGAGGTGTGTGAAGACACAACGCATATGTTATGGCTCATTACAGGAAATGCACCAAAAAGAGCAGTTACTTACAGACACCGCATTTAAAGCAATTTGTGGCAGGACTAAGAAACGAAGAGGGAGATTTACTCAGGGAAAACAGAGCTTTGCTTTGAAAACAGGCTCGCTGACCTCGGTTTGAACGATTTGGATCTTATTTCACTGCAGAAGGAACCTCCAGCTCTTGCCCTGCAAGACATTCATGGATTACAGAAAGGCAATGCAGCGGAGGGAAGTGACCCACCAAAGTGATCCACTGCTGTGACCCAGCAGCCATTTCAGCTCAGCTGAGCCCATTGCCACGCCACTCCCAGACCAGCTCATGAGTCTGAGCTGGGTGTTTTGGGGCCTGTCCCCAGGTTGGTCCCTGCCTGAGGCTCTGCCAGGAGAATCACTCAGGCTTCACTCTGGCTCAGGCTCCTAAAGCCGTGTGGCCCCAGCAGCCAAGGCAGCCCTGGGCCACCTGGTTGTTTTACCATGTCCCCAAGACCTGGAAAGGGGAGGTAGCATCAGGAAAAGATAGTCATACAGGCAGAGGAGCGAGAAAACAGCTGGGACCTGGGGACATGATGTTGATCCCTCTTTCTCCCTTTTCCCAAGACTTGCCTGGGTAATGGAAGGAAGAGGACACAGGGACATCAAAGAAAGATGCCACCTGCCACCTCCCAGAGATACTAAGATCATTCCAGAAGAAAAAGCAGTATCTCCTGGGAGGTTAAATCAGCAAGCCATTACTAAAAAAGATAAAGGGAGACAAACTTCCTCCAGAAGCAGCAAGCACAAGGTCCTCAAAGGGATCAAGCAATCAAAAATACTCTTTTGCCTTTGTTTTTTCAAGTCAGGAACAAACCAGATGCATATGAAATAGTAAAAAAAAACCCCAAAACAACCCCTGCATTACTTAGTACACTGTGTTACTGCATGATGAAAAAACAACACCGTAACCAATTATATGCTTTAATGAGAAATAGGGCTGCATCATCTCACCCCTTTTCCTTACAGAAGAGATCGTCATGATCAGATCTGGGTTTATTCCCTCGATTGTATGGTGACATTTGCTGTCATGACTGCTGCAGTGCCTTTCATGTCCGTTCCTTCCTTGCTCCATCTGAAGCCAAAACTCCTGGAAGGTGAAGGAAGGTCCGTGTTGCAGCTACATGAAGATGTGGCTTCATTGCTCCAAATGAAAATTGTAACCAAGATCGACTTTTTTGAAAAATCTTAAAATGGTAAGCAGTGAATCTGGCCTTGTTTCTACCCGTGTTTTGTCCTGAGAAAATTAAAAATGTAGTTTGGAGGTCATCAGGCTGGATAGTGACCTCCCCAGAATCCACATTTCAGGGCCTTTTGCTCAGCCAGTGAGGCAAGGTTTCCCTGGTTTTCTCAGACTTGCTAAACAAACATGAATGTTTCTCACCGAGGATCTTCTGCCTTCCACTCTGGAAGGATGGGGCGTGTTGGTAGGAAAAGCAAGGGGCTGCTGGAGTCAGGCTGGGAGCTTCACCAACTGCAGATACACACACACACAAATAGCCAAGAAGCAACAACTTTGAACTTCAAAATTTCAAACTGGAGGCTGCATATTTATAAAGCAAAATAAAATATTTTGAATTTCCAATACTACCCACGGTGATAACAACCTATATTGAAGTGGTATTTCTGGAATGCAGGATGGCTGCATATTTGCAAATCAATAGGTGAAAGACTCTACTTTTGAAATTATATGAGAGAGCACAGGAGCCCTGATGGAATCACTTTGACCAGAATCTGTTCTGTCACTCATCTTCTAGTAATAATAATGATGGGTCTAATTCCACAACATTCACATCTAGTTTTTATCTATATAGAGGTCTCAAAAAGTAATCTCCCATTGCCCTGTGATGAAACTGGCTATATTTTTTGATGAACTGTGGTCTAAAAATATGTCTGTACTTGTTATCACCATGCCTTGGTTATGAAAGCCTAATGCCAGAAAAATGAACTTGCTTACTACATTATCAGGACAAGCTGGATTTTTTTTTTCTGCTTTCACCATCTGCTTTCTTTCATATGCTTTCCATTACTGAGACAGTGTATTACACTGCTAGCAGAATTAGGAGGAATAATTTAGCTCCCAAAACAAACATGATAGTAAATGCAATGGGCAACATTCTGCTCTCTCTTCAGTCTGTGCGATCCACTGAAGTCTGTTCAGTGACACCTAACTGGGTCAAATTATTTTCTTAATCCTAAAAGTAGAGCTCTAGTTAACTTCAGTGAGGAAGTCTGGGTGTAGACGAAGGAGGAATGCAGCTCACGTTATGCCTAACATAGAATTTAAAGGAATGAGGGGGTTTCTTCATTGCTGTGGTATGCTACACTTTCGAGCTGCTGAAATAGGTGCAATCTATTTAAGGCTTATCTAACATGCACCATGCATGGAAATTGCAGGGAAAGTTCTCACTAGGCTGCTGCGCCTGCTGGGTGAGGGCAGCCAGCAACACCAGCTTCACAGAGCACCAGCAAGCAAGAGGCCCTTTGAAAAGCCAGCTGTAAAGGGGTGGGTGAGGAGGGGCTGTGCTCGGCATGGGCTGATGGGAAGAGAGGCATTCCAGCACAGCAGTCACTAGCTATCCGGGACTGCAGTTGCTTCACTCTCTTATGAAGAAGACAACAGCTTCTACCGACTGGCATGTCTTGGGCACCCCTGCCTGATGCTCGACAGATGGCTGTACTTGGGGTTGGCTTGTGAAGGAGGAAAGTGGCTAGACTGAAAGCCTGTTTATGTTGTGTGAGTATGGAATGTTTTGCTAATCCAGTAAGGAGGTGGCTCTGTGGATCAGCCTGAGGAAAGGGAGATCCAGCCACGCCTGGTGGTACGTGAGAGACCGGGAACAGAGAGGGAGACTATACAGCAGCACCACCACACACCACTCCATGTTGAACGCTAGGAAAGCACCAGCTATGTTGTTTAGGAAGTGCAGCCTGACTGCAAAGGCGGCGTTGACGGCTGGTGTAGAGGAGTAGCAGCATCACACACTCAGCCCACCTCAATGAGGAGTAATGGCCTTAAGGGTTTACTTGCAGGGAGGGAAGAGCTGGTGCCAGATAAGAGACTTGTTGTGGCTACCACTCCACCAGTGGGGTTCTTACTCATGAATTGACGGGGGTGCTTCTGAGAGCATAACCTCATAAACCAAAAGTTTTTCAGGGATCACTCACAGGCATTTCACCTTTATGTGTTATAACATGAAAAGTATAAGCATGATAGTGAGCTGTAATGACTTGGCCATTCCCATTTTTTCTTACAGACAAAGAAAAATATGATTCTGCTGTGTATTCTCTCATTCTGCTGAGCAGTCATGCACTCAGCTTCCAGGAATGCTCTTCAGCATCGAGATGATGCTACACCCCTTAGTCTCAATCACTTAAACTAGTATCTCTGCAAGGAGATGATTAGTCTGAATAAAAAGAGAGCAGCAAAGTGAAGAGGTTCATTCCATTGTATAGGAAGAGCAATGCAGGAGAAGGACTTCGAGGTGAAGCTGATCATCTTCTCTTTATTGCATAATTACAGAGAACAGAGAAGCACCACTTGTCACTGGCTTATACACTCTTCATTCTGCCACGTTTACTAAAGCCTGTTTTCAGGTTTTGCCATTAAAAAAAAAGAAAGAAACCAGGTTTATCTCTAAAATGAATTGAGCACATGGCTGCTGATTCTTTTCACCCATACAGAACCATTTTTAATGGTCTGAATTAAATCACTGCTTAACAAAATGAACCGTAGTATATAAACATTAATTAACATTCACAGTAAGTGAACTTCTCAGATTTACTTCTGGTGAATAGATCTTGGTTCTAGTCCTTGAAAACTAGCACTTAAAGAGCAGAACTGAAGCTGTTATTAGTTATCATTTGTGATAGCAGTGTCATAGACTAGAAGTCTGTCAATGTTAATCATTGTAAATCAGGAAGGAACTTACACAAAATGTGCTACTGCAATAAACAACAGGCTTCCACAACTGAAAAGCACAATTAACATCAAGTTCTGGATTCAATAAAGCATTACTTTTCTGATGACACATGGGCTTCACTTTCACAATATGGCCCTGCACTGTTTCGCAGAAAGGTGTTTGAAATGATGCTTCCTTGAGCTGTTCAAGGAAGCCTGCCCCCGGCTGGAGAAGCTGTGGTCAAATGAGACTTAATAGGAAATTTAGGATACTGATAGATAATGTTATTGTTTTAGCAGGCTTACTTTGACTTCATACCACAAGGAAAACAGTTTTTCTGGAATACATAGGGCTAATAGCTCTAGGAAACAGAGTTATCTAATGTAGCATCCAGCTCACTTGCAGAAACTGTAATGGATTCTTCTCTGTGACGTAGTAAATCATAAAGACTGCATAAATAGATGGATCTGAAGATAAGAAACATTGTTGAGGATCTACCTGGCTATAGACACCCACTGGAAATCAAAAGATCATTTTCAATTGCCAAGATGATATAAATATTTTGTTATTGGGTTGCGTGGCTGTGGTTACTTGCAAATGTATTTGATTAGTAGAAAAGGGAAGATAATAACCAGGAAATAATTGAGCTCAGCAAGCTGTATATACTTTCCTGTTGACTTCAAAATGTGTCTAAACACATACAAATCAAAACAAGTTAGTGGCATCAGTGCCTTCATTATTCAATCCACTTCATTTTATGAACTGCAAATTAGCTCTTCACATGTTTGTCACGATTAGTTTAGGTTTATGAGTGACTTGTAATAGATGACTAGAGGAGTACACAATAAAGGATGAGGAAAACCTAAGGAAGCTGGTATGCCTCAGGCGGGGATGATATGTGCTAAACATGCTAAGAGCACTCCTCTCCTCCAGAGGGATGGCAAATGTTAGCATTGTATTTGTTCAGCCCAGATATTCCCAATAAAGACCCTGAAATACCTGTTTCTCAGACAAGGCAAACAAGTTTCCAAGGGAAGGCTTTACTGCCTTTTTCTGGTTTTCTATTCTGGAAACCAAGCTGGAGAGAGAGACAGAGAGAGAGAGAGAGAGAGAAAGGAGAAAGAGAGATAGAAAGTGATTAGCATAGTTGTTTTTGTTGGGATCTCACAGTAACCTTCAGTGCAAGAAGAAAAAGAAAGGATGTAGCTGAAACTCTGCATCATTCAGTGCACAGTATGTGCCTCTATTCCCTGTTGACCTAAGGCAGTAAAGTTAGAGAAGGGGCTGCTTAGTGCTTACTAGTGCAGATTAAAGCTCTTGAAAGGCCTAAGTAAAATGCCATATTAAAAATTACTTGATTTGCTTGTATTTCACAAATCTAGGAAGGCACATGCTGTTCAGGAAAGATGGAAATAGGAGATTATCATGGCAGATTAACACTGTAGTGCCATGATGTGGTAGTTCATGAAGGAAGGAGAAAAGGCAGCGCGGTTTGAAAGCAATCTGTTCAGGCTAGAATAAGTCTGAGGAAGGACAGTAAAGGTTGGTTCTACTACATCTCTAACGGCCCTCAGAACAGCATCAGGAAAGGTTATCGTTCTCTGTAATTCTCTCACAGAAATATCACGTCCCATGCCTTGACTGCAGAACAAACATTGCCAGCAATATCACAGCCTAAATACTTGTGGATTGGGACACGCAGATTTCTTCATCAAAGATCTACTGAATCAATATGCAGAGCGGCAGTTAAGACCTGGTTTGGGTGAGCAGTGAGTGGGCATGGGCTGGCTCAGATAAAATTAAATCAAAGAATAGACAAAAATAGACCTGTTACTATTTATTGAACTAACTACCAGGAAACAACTAGTGAAAATAAGTTGACCAAACAGCTTAAGGACTTCAGTTTTGGAAGGGCTTGACATTTAGATCAAAGAAACCTTCACGTAAATTGGAGGAAAAAAACAACTTCTAGTGAAATGCTTCAGATCTAACAGGATGAATAATCACTTCAAAACAGCTGTTACTCACACTGAGATCAGACATCCCAGATTGCCAGAGCCATCCTGAAAGATAAAGATTGTCCTATATATATGTCCTGGCAAAAATGTCTATGGAACTCTGGATTTTCCCTGTCCACTCTTCAGGCAGCAAGAACAACTCTGTTCCCAGCACCACCCCAATGGAAAGACAGGGACAACTTCAGCCCCTCACCAGGTCACACACCCCAACACGAGGGACATACCTTTTGCCAGAAGACCTCATGTCCCTTTTGTAACAAAGTAAAGTTAATCACTCAAAGTCTAAGTACTCAAAGCACTTATAAGAAATGGAAAAAGAGACAGATCAGCAATGGAAACTGACTTGGAGGTCAAAGAGTGTAGATATGCAGAGGTAACTGTTGAAAGTGAAGCATTGCAAAGGAAATTAAAATAACAAATGGTTCACCAGCTCTCTACATAAAAGGAGAACAAGGGAAAGGAACTGCTCTGAAATGGGAATGATGTGAAGATTAAAGGTATTTCAGGTATGGTTCCAAATCTAAATGAGTACTTGACTCGGTTTCTGAAAGACAGCAATACTGAGTTTAATGGCAGAAAGCTGACAGACAATAGGAAAGATGGTCCTTACCTGGAAGTGTAAGATAGTGTGTTCAGGGGGAAGGGGAAGGAGGGAACAAGAGGAGGTGATGTCCCTCCCTGGTTCTGAGCAATGCAGCACAGTAACCAGGACACCAAATGACACTGTCAAGGGGCACTGGCTCCCTGGAAAACAGCACTGGCATAACACCTACAGAAAGAAAATGAAAAGTAATCCGGACAATTAGATATCCTTTGGCATGAGATCAGTTCTGTGCAATTTGTTAGCACAATTTCTGAATAAAATAAAAGTTGAGGACATGAAAGTAAATGGGATAAAATGAAACCTGAGATTAGCAAATAGCATATTCTTCTGGAGAAAGAAAAGAAAAAAAAAATAATTATCGGGACTTTGGCAGAGCATTTGCAGTAGTGTCATGTGGGGAATTACCATCTGAATCAGCATTTTAAATAGCAGGCAGTGTTCTGGCCAGTGCAGCAGGACCACAGGCTTTACTGAAGAAAGAAGGACCGTGCTGAGAGGTGGTTTTGCACAGAGGAGTACTGAAAGTAATGCCCATGGACTGCTCTTGTACAATATCTTTGTCAGAGTAAATTATAAAAAAGAAAATCATGTTAATATATAACAGTTAAATACATATTCATATTAACAAAACGTTACGATGTCATAAATTTAGGACGTATTGCCAGTGCGGCAAAGGGTTGGAATATCACACAGAAAGACCTAGATGACTTTTAAAAACAGAAATAGGCTGAATTAATCTGGAGAAGACAAGGCTGGTAACAAAACTGTTGCTCTTGGAAAGCTGAAATTTAATTAAAGGAGATAAAATCACAGGGTACTCAGCTGCGGGGTTAGTCCTTCTAAAAGGTGTTCATATGCACTCCTAGACTGTGGTAAATGAACTCAGAAATGTTACTTCTCATCCTCAGAGAAGCGTCCATGCTATTGCAGCCCCTGAGGAGGGTCCCCTGTGGAACCTGTGTTCAGGTAGCGTTCAGGTAGCAGGTGACACACAGAGAGGAAGTCAGACCTGAAGAGATGGCTTCTGCCAGGCCCAGAGGTCTGCTCACCTGGCTTGGGGAGTCCGGAGGAGCGGGGGCTGCTCTGCTCAGTGAAAGGCAAGGCTGGGAGAAGTGAACACAGGAGAGAAGTGGAATATGAAGGAGTGGGAAGAACTCATTATATTAAAGCAAATCAGTCTAGCCTGGGGCAATGCTGGAGGCAAAGCCATCCACGCTCAGCAGAGCCGTGTGACTAGGAGCAAGAAAAGTCCTGCAGAATGGGGCTTGCTGCTGCTGGCCTCATGGGGGCCAAGCAGACCTCACGTCCTGCAGGGTGGCCACACAGGGCCATTGAAGGGTAGCAGCTTCCTCTGAGAGGGTGTTGGTGCAGCCGCAATGGTGCTGGGAGGTGGCATGCGGCACAGAGGCAGCAGTGCCTGAGCCAGAGCGTGCAGTCCCCACAGAACCCATTCTGGATTCCAGCGAAGAGGCAGAGATGCTCTGCAGCACCTGCCCTGCTGTGGACCCGCTGGACTGGACACTGGCTGAAATCTCTCCTTTCCCTCTCCATCACCCCAGATAATGAAGTTTGGTGTATTTATAATTTATTTTGTTAATTGCTCATACCTCCAGGTATACATTGTCCTGCAGCTTGAGTAACATACTGGCAACTGAACAAGGCTCTTCATTTCTGTAGGCTGAGGGTTACATCCTCAGGTACTCCAAACCAGCAATGCTACATTAGCTTGCCCTGGCTAGCGATCTAGCCAAAAATATCTGAGGAGAGAAAATACACGAAAAAACTACAGATATTGCTCAGGGCATTGTGTGCCCTGAAGGCTCTGGTTCACTGAAGGGTCTTGGCGCACGGAACAGAGCAGCACTTTCCGAAGGAAACGCTTTTTGCAGTATTAGCTTCCTTCCTGCTTCATGGTGCTCCAAGGCTCAAATCCTGAATTTTAATAACTGCCCCAAGAAATGGCTGCACAAAGTGTAGGTGAGTCCCTCTAGTATTGCCAAGTGTATCCAAACACATGAGAGCTGAAGCCAGCTGTGCAAGTGAAACCATCCTGGCTTCTGTTTCTGCGCTGCTTCAGCAGAACCTGAAATACTCACATTTTAAGGAGAGTCTATAACTCTAGCTGTACGCACATACACATGCATTCATTTAATTTCATTGTTATGAGCAGCTACATAAAACTCCACAAAAATAATTTGCCATATTCCTACCCCCTTTTTAGCTAGGTTATAACAGCTGGTATATGGATTTATATTTTGGATCTAACACAGTAATTGCAACTTTGGTAGTGTATTAACCTTTTCCTCCTGATGGACCTCGCTAAGAGTGTCACCCTAAAACTAACTAAGAGATGGCTGCTTAATCTAACAGCCACATGATTTCTGATCTTTGAGAAAAGTTCAGTGTAAGATGGATAGTGCAGCTGTAATAAAGTGATTACAAAATGTCTTTCTTTTTTCCCACAGACTTCAGTTTATAAAGTTTTACCACTGCATCCTTGTTATGAGAAGCCTAGCAGTCAGGAGGAAAACCACAAAACAGCCTGACACGCAGAAAGAGAAGAGAGAGACAGCTCTTCACCTGCCCGCCTAGGGTGAGGTGTCCTTAGCAGAGGAGAGGGGAAAGCTGTGGCTCTAAGAAAGCCCCAGGACGCATCTGTCCTGGGTGTGGGTGGGATAGTGAGGACACAGATCCCCTGGGCTAGGAAATGGTGAAACAACTTAGGAAGAACTTAACTGATAACGCTGAAATACATTTTTCTTTCTTATAGCTCTTTTCTTTAATAACATCTTTCCCT
>NW_010409901.1:20096-28784 GCF_000710305.1 Buceros rhinoceros silvestris
TCTCGCTTTATCTAAATAAAATAAACATATGCCTTTCTTATCCAATCTCACCCAGTTATGAGACCAACAGTGAATGCTGTGGCAGCAGCGACTCCCCTCCTCACTGGGATGAGAGGTGTGTTTGGGCCGTACCAGGCTGCTCTCTCCATCTGCAGGCATCCTCTGCTGGGTTAAGAGCTTCTGAAAGCCTGGTGAAACATCTCTAAAGTTGCAAGGTCCTAGCTGCAGGCTGTCAACTCTGTGAATATTTGTGACGCTGAAATATAAATAGAAATGCCTGTGTGTCAAAGCACCATAAGAAATGAAAGTAATGTTTAAAAGAATGTCCTCTGTTGATTATCAAAGATGAGACTGGCAGAAACTGAGCTATAAATGCCAGGGAGTGTGTTCCCATGAAGACCATTTGGCTACTCTGCAATAAGGCCCCATCGGAGATGGTTCGCCAGTAGAAGTCTTGTACTTCCTCAATAGCAAGATAGGAGCAAGTATATACCACAACTCTTTTTGTCATCTTCGTCCTTTTGTTTTAAAGGAAAGAGACTGAGAATCTTAACATGGGGAAACAGAGCGGATCAACCTTGCTTTGCATCCTTGGAGCAAGGACTGAGCAAGATTTGAGGCCAATGTATTACATGACAGTAATTTCTCAACTTCTGGAGAGTGTAAAAGGACTATCCAAAAGGGAGTTTGTCATTACCAGAAGAGGAAACCAAGAGATATGGTGAGGGCTCAAGGCTCAGCATCCCTTGTCTCTGCCTCCCCAGGCACAGACAGAAGAAAGCTCTTGAGTGGGGTTCAATGCATGTAGAAATGTGTGTGTTTGTGTGCGAGCAATCTGAGAGAATGAGTGTGAGGGACTGGAAATATATCTGTTTTCAATAAAATCACCCTCCCCTTTTATTAAGGTCTTACACTGAGTTTTCTTACATTCATTTCCTGCAACACATAATGACAAATATAGAGAGGAGTGTTTGTCAGCTTCTTTGGCAAGCACCAGGGAAGTGGAAGAAGTACCTGAAACTTGGAGGTAACTCCTCTATTCTTAAGATCTCCATTTACTTTTTCCAAAGTACCAAATTTTCTGGTCACCAAACACCACTTTGCTTTTGATGAAACACCATTCCCTATTTCTTACAGTGCTTATTTCCCCTTTTTTACATTTTCTGGTAAAAATGTGCCTTTGATTTCACTTGGAAATCAATATTGGTCGAGTTGCAGCCACTCAGCAGTGTAACACCCCTCGGCCAGGTTCAGGATATTGGTAACAAATGACATACTTCTGCATACCTCTGTCTCACTATTTGGTTTGTTTTGTCTTTCTCTAAAGGGATAATTGTATTTCAGTTTCAATTAGAATTACATTATTTTCTTTCTGAAGGAGCAAAAGTTAAGATGTTATAACATAATTGTTCTTATGTTGACCTTTGTGTCTTTCTCATGTGACCTATAGACTTTCTGGTAAATATCCTGAACTCCTTTTTTTTCTATAGTTTAACGTGTCTCCCCCATTGAAACAAGTTTGCTTCACTTGGTGGAGTCTTGGGTATGTTAATTTTGGAATGAATTTTCTAACACAGCTGTGATATCATCACTAGTGCTGCTGCATTTTAGCAATCCTAAATTAGGAAGATAGAATAGATTTCTTCACAGAGGTAAGTTTCCTCTAATACTACTACACTTGATATAATGAAAAAGGGAAGAACTGAAAAAAGGATGATAAATATATCATTGAAAGGTTTTCTGGACCACTGGGAAATGCTGTCCCTCCTTGACACATGGGTCCTTGCCCATCCTGGGCCCCCAGTAAACACCGACACACCCAAAAAGCAGAGATCCCTCACTGGGTAACCTTAAAAACATATGAGGTAATTCTTGATTGTTGCTTCAGCACTGGTGAGGTCACATCTCCGGTATGTCCCAAGGAGGACCTGGAGCAACCAGGGACGTACCAGATGGGAGTATCAAAAGAGATCAGCTGTGTAGAAATCACAGTCTGCAAGTACAGGCTGAATGAACCAGGGTTATTTGAACTAAAGGGAAGTCAAGCTGGGACACAACAGCATCATTTAAGCACAACCAGGCTGTTCCACAGAGAAGGGAAATAATTTCCATGCCCATGATGGATTGGACAGGAAGTAATTGCAAAGAAGTAACAGATGAGAATGTAATTGCAACAGTGACAATTTGAGAGATTTAGGTTAGATATTAGGAAAACCATAAACAGGATAGAGATACACTAGAAGAGATTTGCTGAGGCGGCAGTGAAATCACCATTAAGGACGGTCTTTAGCAACAGACTAAACCAAACATCCTTCAGGGTGCATAGTCTGACTTTCAGTCAAGCAGAAAATGGATGCCTCATAGCCGCATCTAGCTCTGTTGCATAAGCCATGCCTACCACAGCGGTTTCCACACAGGTCCACACAACCCCGTGCTCTGTCTCAGTCCTGGTAACTACAAAGAAAACAGTTCTCCACATGTAACTCACCCTCTAAATGTGGGCAGCATGGGGTTTATTGACTGATGGATGTACAACGTAGCTGTCAAACCTCCTGCTACACTGTGGAGAGACCTGTGATGTCCAAGCATCAACAGGCTCATACCAGCATGTACATTGTTACATGTACCCTCCCTAAGCCGTATTATTTATAAGAACCATTGCATTCTACTTGTACTGATGCAAGTGGGGAGAACTACAAAACACAGTGAGTTCAAAGGGAGCACTGCCAGGAGCTTGAACAGCACAAGACATCAAAGAAAGGGCAGCCTTTATTTTCCTGGGAGGCTCCTAAACATTATCTCATTCTAGCCAGGCATGGGTGGCCCTTATCTGTGCTAAGGAAGAGCATGTTTGCTTTCTATCGCAGCAGCAAGATGCTCCAAGGCTGTTGCTTCACCCCTGGTATCGTGGCTCCAGAAGAAGTTGCAAGAGAGGCAGGACTGACCTGCAGTTTCTGTAGAGCTACCACAATGCTGCTCACTTTCTCTGTGTGTCTCTATTACAGATCCACTTCCGCATTTTCCCTGTGTTGTGAAGATGAAACTTTAGGGCTTAGCCTGGCTCCAGCAGGGGAAGAACTGGCGCTGGCTTGCTGGGATTTTGACTGGAGGCTCTATGCCCCAGTACCTCTGCTGTAGCTCGCAGCCCGCTGGTTAAAAAGCATTAGCTGTGACTGCCTGTATTACACTGCGATGGATAGAAGTAGCCTAGTTTCGTTTTGAATCCCGGTTTTTACATCACTATGAAGAGTCTCATTGAATGGCCACTTGCTGGGGGAGGAAAAGAGAGTGCTTTTTAGTAAGAAGATCTTAATTTCTGCCCTGGCTGATGCCAGCAGTAGCCACAGCATGAGGCATGGTGACAACCGTGAAGTCCTTTGTTGGGCAGTGGCTTGTAACAATACTTAGGTAACTCCTTCAGGCTTTGTGAGGATTAATTATCTAATGTTTGTGAAGCTTTGAAGATAAAAACCACTCTGTAAGTGTTAAAGGATTGCTGTCCTGATGTATTATCAGGATATCAAGGAGTTACTTCTTGCTCTGCAAGGTGCAGTAACTTCAGGTGATCCTACACAGACAGCTATTTTTTTCTCCACTTGTGCTAAGCTTAAAACTTGATTGGGAAATTATTTCAGTGAAAGATGAGTCTTCTTTTCAACCCAGACTTCCCTCACTTACACGGGCCATGTTCCCGCTGCCCCAAGACTGTATCATGAGCTGTTCTCCCAAAAGGTTTATTTAAGCTTTCCATACCAGTTTACTGCAGCAGAAATCATGCTGATGGGATGCCAAGAAGAGCAGATGCAGCACACCTAGCCCTGCCTTCCTCTTCTGTAGTGACAACATGATATATTGGTCCAAACGTACACCTCCATGGAGCAACTTCTGGGGAATCAGGTTGCAATAGGAACAACTCTGAAGCTTGGTTTGTGGCTGACTGCTCGGTTCCTGCCATATGCAACACCGTATGCTGCAAAAGCAGTAATTTTCTTTCAGTTGTCCCTAGTATCTTTTCTCTGACAGTGATAGAAAACAAGAGAAACTGTCAGGTTTGGAAACCAATTCACCTATAAAGACATGAACAAATCTCAGAGACTGATAAGGGTACCTTATCCGTAGTATCCCTTCCTAGACACAATGCTCACAAAATGCTTGTAACATATAAGCTGCAGCTTGGGTGCTAGTTGTCCATTGTACTGGGACTGGATACAATTCACTGCTTCTGGACTAACACCTGGCCCACCTCTGTGATGAAATCCTGCTCTTAAAAGGTAATTTAATCCTCATTCAACCCTGGATGCTTATGTTTCGTGTTTCAACTCCAAAACAGCTGACAGCTCCAAAACGTATTAGATATTGGAAACAACATCTGATGAAAGAAAAAGGGAAATCAAAAAGAAATCTGTTCTAAGCTTTCCGGAAGAAGAAAGCCAATTCCTTGACTGGCAGTGCAATGAATGGCTTTCGAATACTCCAGTCGGTCTTAACATTCCGGGGGAATTTACAGATTTGACAGAGCTAAGCAGGATCTGGGAGCAGGCATCAGGTGGTATATTTGGTGTTATTGCTTGCTACCCCATTTCTATCAATGTCTTTGTTAATCAGAAAACTGCAGTCCAACTTTGACTTAAGCAGTTAAATCCCTTCAGCTTTCCTTGGTTACTCTGAACCAAAACTGTTTAATAGATTTTAAAATGGCAGAAAATGAAACACATGGAGCATTTTTTCTAAAATTCCTTCTGCTCTAGTTGGATGAGCCAATATTTTCTAAGGGAGAAGCTGGTTCATTAGGGTGTAACAATCCTTCTAGTTGAACATAGTTGGAGAACCTCCAAAACCCTCTACAGCTCCCATCCTCTGGAAAGAAGGATGGGACTTTGCAAAATTCAGGATAATTAATTCTTTCTCAGTCTCCCCGGGTATAAGATTTAACACGTGACATAGGCAAATGCAGGTCATCATTGAAATAAAAGTCCACAGAAATCTAGGCAAAGATGTGAGATGATGTTACCAATACTATAACTCACAAAATGCTGTGTAACTTAGACCTAAAACAAAGCTTGGAGTTCTGAAAGTGTTCTGGTTTGTGGCAGATTTAGGTTGCTAGTCTCAACATACTGCATGTCCAAAATCAGAGGTGGCAGCATCACCTCAAACGGCTGCTGGAGAGAATGTTTCCTGAACCACACGCATATATTCATGCTGGAAGACTTCTAAGGCTTGTGAAACACAACTGTGCAAGAATTAGATGAGACTGCTTTCTGATCTTCTTCCTTAGCCTAGAGAGGAGATATCTCTGCTCTTTCAAGGGATCTCTTAAGAGCAGTTGCAGGACTGGGACTTCAGGCAAAAAATTACCCAGTCTTCTCTGGAGAGGAGGCTCATGCATAAGCATAAGGTTTCATAATTTTATCCAGATAGGAGTCTTCTAGTTCTGGACAAACAAGCCATGCTGCAGTGATACTAATTGAAAACTGGAGGCTCCAGCGTTTTTAAATAAAACTTCAAAAAAATGTAAAGCTTTCTGCTATTAATAATCAGCTATACAACCATCTTCACCAAAAAAAAGGCAATAGCAGTAGCTGCAGAAAATTAGTTAGATGGATGACTGCTCACTCTGGCTTATTGCTTATTTCACAAAGGGACTAACATGTGCCAAAATGGCCCAGATAAGGCAAATCTGCATTTTGAAACCATAACTGACTGAGACGCAAAGCTAGAAATCCCAGCAGGGCTGCTTCAGCTACAGCAGCATTCCTCTTGCATTTTCTGTTTTTTATCCCTATGCCATTCACATCTTTTCAGCTCCAAAATACTCCCTATTTTTAGCACACAATTGGAATTAAAAATGAAACAAAATGGGAAATAGCAGACTGGAAATCACTGTCCCAAAGCACGGTATGCTAATTACAGACACTAAATGTCTTGCCCCATTCTCTTCCCACCAAGTTGAATGCAAGTTTAACAAATCTTCCCTCCTTGCTCCAACACTTGTCTGTTGTCCTTGTTTTGCCCAGTGTATACCTGGTTCCTCCATTTGCTTTTATCTTCTCTTACTTTCCTGTTATTTCCTTTCTCATAACGTGCTTGGTCCTGGGCTAATTCCTACTGCACTTGTACCAAAGAAGCTCCTATTGACTAAAATGCTGAGGAGCAGCTAGGGGCAGGAGAGAACTGGGAAGGACTGGAAAGGGACAGTGACTTCGTATAGATGAAAAAATGTAAGTGGCACAAATAAGTAGTAAATCTGAAACACGAAGCTTTTATGCATTCAGAACTGTTTAGAATTCAACAGAAAACAAAGTCATCATCAGAAGGCATGAGGATGCAATCACTGTTGCTTGCTCTTACTTATAAAGCACAATTGCGTTGCCTGGTGATGCACAGGTGGATAAAAGGAGAAGAATTTAAACGATGGAAATACAGAGCAACTTCCTGGAGCAAGCAGTTATTCCATCATATAAATGCCTTCAAAACTGGGTCCCTATTCTAAGCGATTAATGGTATTACAGTCTGCTCCAGAGACCTCTGAAATCAACAGAGATCTTTCAGTCTGTTTAGTCTAGCTTTTGAATAGCCTGTTCGCGTAGACTAAAAACATGACAAGGTACAATAGAGCTGAGAAACATGGAACAGGGGAGGAAAGGTTTGCCAGATTATTACAGACAGCCCACATTAATTCAAGAGAATTATGATGTCAAGTCCCAAGTAACTGCAAAATGTTTGAACTCCTGCGTTCTTTCTAATCCGTACTTTATTTTTAAAGCAGAATCATTATGCAAGTGTCACCTGAAAGATCTTCACTGCTTAAATTTGCTATATTAGCGTTAGAGTTACTGCGTTATTAGAATCCAGGATTACCAAGGTTAATCTGCAAATAGCTCTGCCCAGAAACACTGCAGGTCACATCTCTCCCGACTATAAAAATCACCAAAGTTCCGACTCGGGTTGGCTGGACCACGGGGCCCAGGCCCATTGCAGCCACGCAGCTGGTGCATGCGGTGTTTTGGCAGCCTGGGTCCCATCTCCCATCCCTCGTTGTCTCTGCATGCCAGCACCTTTGAGCACATGCAGATGGCATGTGGCACACCCTGAATCTGCAGCACAACCTCTGACAAGTGTCCTGTCCCCTTTGGCCTCTGTACACAGATGGCCTTTTCCGTACGAGCAGGTACCTTGTTGAACGGAGGTGCCCAACTGAGATGTCAGCTCATAGCAATATTTCTGCATAAGGTTCAGGGTACAAGCCATTCCTCTGTGTCAGGGCTCTACTATTGCCCTAGACAACAGAGCTACCCTCAATTTGGCAAAACACAGCATGGAGAGAAGCAGCCCACCACAACTGCAAAAGCTGCATTTGAAAGAGAGGGACACGCGGTTCCACACAGTGCTTACCACTGCGAATACACAGTGCTCTCACTTCCCATCTCTTTGCAAACTACATCACCAGCAGCATACGTGTATCGGTGACCTGTATCCTCTTAGGTGGGGGACCTGCGCCCTGGCCAACCTCTCCGCACCTACACAGGTTTAGCTGTTTGCAAACATACTGCAACGAACAATCAAACGTTCAGAAATGACAAATGCCACTGGGCTGTGGGGAGAGGGTCGGCTCAGCTCCAAGCTGATAAGAAAGTGTAAAGCTAACCAGAAAGACCATTCATCTGCTTCGCCTTTTCAAGACAACGCATTTGGTCTGTGAAGTCCTGCTGGGTTTGGTAATAGTGTACGAAGATCCCTCTTACTGCAGTTAGCCTGTGCACATCACTGCATGCACAAAGTGTATGAAATGACCTGATTTTCACAGCCAGTGGTTATTTTCCAAATTTGAATACCTTGGTCACATGAAAAAGTCAAGTTATACCAACGCTGCAAGGTGTTTGGGCCACGTGCTGAGGCCACAGACCCCGTCTGTCTGGCCTGCCACACGTGAGCTTCCCCATGACCCCAGGGCTAGGCCATTTACTTGAAGAAGCAGCATAAAAAAATATTGCACACAAATAGTTCTGATTTTGACAAAGAAATTAAACTGGGATGAGGGTTCGAGGAAGGAAAAAGGTGTTATAAGGAGGGGAATGACCAGTGCTTCTCTCCTATAGATAAGGAGTTCCCTTAGTGCAAGTGACATTGCACGAAGTGCTGTAATGGTGTGAGAAGATCACTACTTATACAGAAACTGAGCAAAACATTCTCTTTCCAGACATTGGCTCTTAAGTACGCTTCAGTGCTAGGGCAGGCGTTATTGTGTGCATAAGTACTCCACAGTGAGCCCTGCTGTCTGGTCCCTGGGTTACTGAAGTAGTTCTCCACAACCCTCTCTGGCCTCCTGCACACGTGTATTTCTTTGCACGGAGAGAAATATGTGAGGGAGGAGAAAATGATGGATCTGCAGCTTGTACCTGTGTGTGGGGCTCACATGGTCCTCAGAGCAGACACAGCCATAGTTCAGTGGATCAGCCTTGGGAGTGCCAGGGTACATGAGATGCTGGCATCTTGACTCAGGCTATTTCTAGAGCTACAAAAACACCATAAAGAATGTCACAAGGCAGGGCTCCACAGCTGTTTCAGTCTGTTCAGCCCTAAAAGCATGGGCACAGCTTCTGCGGGGCATCCAGGTCATGCTTCATGTGCTCAGCATCACTGCATCACTGTCAGGCTGTGCTTTGCGGTATCTCTTCCCTGCACCTT
>NW_010409901.1:28881-31099 GCF_000710305.1 Buceros rhinoceros silvestris
GTTCCAGACAGTGCACATCCAGCTTTGCTTCCCATCCCCCTCAGAGCAGGGATTTGCAGATGCTGGCATACGAACCGTGGTGCTGCTGGCCAAGGGATGAAATACACTCAAGGTACCAAAGCTCAGCCTTGCCCTCAAGGCAAAGACAAACACAAGAACAGGGGAAAACAAAAGCACGGGACACTAAGGCCTTAATTAGCACTGAATCTTTATGGGACCTTCTGGGGCACTGGCTGAACATTTTCACTGAGCTTTCGAAGGTGTCCAAGTACCAAATCCACCTCTGGGCTTTTGGGTTAAACTGGTCTGGTCTGATTTTCATAAGTGGAAACTATCTGGGACTCCAACTCAACACATGGGACCATCTTAAATAAAAAGATGGATTCTGTCTTTCTCTGCTTTTCAAATTAGTCACTCTATGCTTGAGACATAATTTGAATAACAAGAGAATATATCAGCTGTTTTCCTAGTCTTTCATACTTTTTGAATAGTATTCTTTACTGTTCTTGTAAACAATGTTAAAGGGACAAATCTGTCATACAACCGAGTTAAAAGATGTTTCACATAATAGAGATCAACAGGCATGTTTTTAAGAGCTTTCCTTCTTAATTCCTTCCACTGAAATGTGTTTATACACAAATGTGTCCTGACAGCATTTTCTAATTGAACGCAGAAACGTTATTGTATTGAAACATCAAAGCTTAGAAGTAACATTGACAGGAAGCAGATACAAACAGAAGTTACTAGATGCAAAAATGTAAAACGTACACAGACTAAGTAAAAGGGAATTAAGATCTGATCTCAGTTTTCTAAGCTGCAGTGTCACATGAAAAAGATAACAGAAGCTCTAAAATGGGTTGTCCAATATGATTATTTCTCTTAGCACATAAATACAGAGAAGCCTCCACTTTAGAACGCATTAGGATGAAATTCAGTACTCAGCTCCCTGCTCCACAGAGGGCAACTCACCTTTCGTCTTTATAAAATACATACTCTTCTTTTTTGTTTAGTACCAATTATTTTTTATTTATTATAATTGCATAAACATTAAGGAATTCCTTCTTTTTATGTGTTTTATGCCAAATGTTGGGTTTTTTTCAATGCAAAAACCATAACGTAGTACCTCTGAAAAATATATACTTGCATGAGCTATGGCCATGCGGCAGGAATGTGCAATCTCATTAGTCTGACTGGGGGCACGGGCACAAATCACTCAGATGAGTTCATTGTCCGTATTCAGTTTATCCACAGAACTATTGTTTGAGGTGCTTCGGCCAAGAAATGTGAAGGCCTTCCTGACAACATCAGAAAATTAACCAAGAGGAGTAATGTAGCAGATGTAAGTAGTTTGCCTGCATCGAGTAAACATTCATTTGCAGGTCTGCAGGCGAAATCACCCCATGGCTGTTTGGGAGGGTAGAAGGAATCACATCTATTCACTAGTTTGCAGTCAGTTCTGAAATCAGAAGTATGCCCACTGGGCTCTCCTAATGCACCTTAGCAGAGGTATAATAAAGTGTTATGTGAGCAGACGATGTTACCGACTGACCTGGAGCACATGTGCTGGTTAGTTTTAAGGGGAGCGGAGCTTGTATGTACTGGAGGAACTTTTGAAATTCCCACCTATATTTTCTCAGTTGTGCCTAAATCTAATAATTTGCCCCTGGAACTGAATCAAACCACGGAGAGCAATTTGGGCTCATTGTGGTAATTGATGTTGCCTGAGGACAGCAAATGCTCCAACTGTCCAGAAATTTAAGCAGCGTCTCACACTTGCTGTGAGAAGCTGAAGTATGGATATTTAAGCCATAGAGCTCAGCAAACGTTGAAGAGGCTTGACAATTACATTGATTGAGCATTATACACAGGACCATTATTCTTACAAGAGTCTTTCACTGTTCGCAATAAAAATATTGTGGTAAGCACAGAATGTAAAGTGCTTTGACGAGAAAAAGCAACAGCAAGAAGTAGACATTGTCTGACTTCTGTAAACCTGAAAAGAATTAGTCTTTTGAAAATAAGAGTCAGATTCTCAGCTTTGGGATAAAAAAGGCTCAGTTCCACTGTCTTCAACATAATTGTGCTGTCAGAGCCTCTACCACTGTGTCACGGTCACAAGACTCCCTTGTACTGTTATCACAGATTCCTCCTATTTCTAGCACGGGCAAGGAGGCTGCAGGGCTGGGTATGGTGGGGAAAGGGGAAGAAAAAGACCCTG
>NW_010409901.1:31269-37551 GCF_000710305.1 Buceros rhinoceros silvestris
TAGCTGCTGTCTAGATGCAACTGCTTTGAGCACACAGTTTTGTCATGAATTTTAGAGAAGCTACGCAACATACTGAAAGGTTTACCCCCAGACCAGCTTTGTCTAGGGCATCAAGAGTAGGAATTGAGTCTTCTCAGAAACTCATCTAACACCCCGGTGTCAGAGGACACAGAAGGGAGCCGGAGAAGCAGTGACCAGTTCTCAATATAGAGGGGACCAGAGAGTGCACCAGAGGGAGATGGCTGCAGCATTGCTCGTTTCGTGGGGACTAGCAGGCTCAGTTCGTAGAACAAATGGGATTTCAGCCCCAGCAGGGCCCTGAGACCCCAGTGGACTTGTGTGGCAGTTGTGACAGCAGCAGAGGGCACCAGTAGCAGCTGCAGCCACTGAAGTGGAAGCTTACCCTGCACTCAGATGTCCCCTGCTCTGAATGGACTTTCTTTCCAGTCCTTACTTCCCTTTTCTCCATCTGGTCCCCTCCCTGTCACCAACTGCCCATGTTCAAGGACTCACCACAGTGCCCATGTTCCCCCCTTTCTCCCTAATCCTGCAGCAGCTTTGCCTTCCCCTTTGCTGCCCCTTCTCCCATGGCTTTTCCTTTCTGGCTGCCCTCACCTAACCACGTGTGTTAAGGGGGAGATGCTGGTGGGCTGGCAGCATCTGCAGTGCCTGGGGCACCCGCACGGACCGTGCCATGGGCCTGCCTTGCCAGTTTTGACCATGGGCTACGTAGGAGCTGGCACTATTGTCAGCTGGAAGCCCAGGACAGCAGCCTAATGACCCATGTTTTGCACAAGACAGCCAGTATCTGGAAGTTGAGTGGTGGGCACAAGGGCAAGAGTTTTTTTCATGGCTCCATGTATAGGAGGAGGAAGAGGAGAAGGTGGCCATGAGGCTTGCCAGAGGCCTGAAATGGGCAGCAAAGAATATGTCTGAAAGTGACAGCAATGTGCCTGCTGTCAACCCAAGAAAATTTGGGGAGCTGGGGTTCAGAGCAAAGCGGTGCTCTCACTGGCTGCTGAGGACCTGATAGATGACCCAGCACGGTTATTCATCCGAGGAGGACTGGGGGCTGCAGCTTCTCAGCCATCTGTGCCTGCCAGGCTCCAGCCAAAACAGCTCTCCACAGGAACCCACAGCAATGCTTGCTCTCATTTTGGCAGGCGAGGAGAGGAAGGCAAGAGAGGTGTGGTACAAAGCTCTGTCTCGAGAGGGATTATAAGTGTCAACGAATTTCTGTTTTCCTGTAAGAGCTGTGACTGATTGCACCAAACTCCTCTTGCAGACAAAATCTGAAGAGCTGAAGAGCACAATATAAAAAATGCATGTGTTATGCAGAGCCATACTTGTCTTACTGCTCTCCTACCTGCAGCACGCTCTGTGTGCCACTAACTTCATTTAAGCTTTATTAGATTGAGGACTTATTTTAAAGAAACCTCCACTGTCTAACTGAAAGGTTTCAATTCATACAGATACCTACACTCAAGCATCAAATATTGAACCTCTCATCTACTGAATTCAATGCCTGAGTAAAAGCAAATTTGGATCTGAATAAAAGCCTTTTGCATATTTATCTGAGTCTAACAATTCTCCATGAAATATTAATGTGCCTGTCTAACTATCTGCTTGTGCTTTGAAACTTCGCACTAGCTTTCCTAACACATATGGCTGGACTTTAGGAGCAGCAACTTGTGAGTAGTTCTCACTGTACCGAGGCATCGAGTGCCTGTGAGCATTTTTACTTCGAGAGTGTCATATCACCTCCGCTTCTCCCAGACGATGTAAGGTTATTTACTTACCCCCTTCTCTCTGCCTTAAACATCTGAGACAAAACAAAGGTGGAAACAGGGGACTGGGTGAAGGGTGTCCATCATCCATCTGGCTCTCAGCCATGAAATGCTGCATATGCTGTGAGTTTTGATTTTGACAAGCCTTCGGATACAGGGGATTTCTCCCGGCATATCACCATGCTATGAGGAGCATTGTCTGATCACAGGCACTTCACTTCCCTCATTCAGGGAAACCTCCTGGCCACTTCAGTGGGAATTTGAGGAGATGGCTCAGGCTTTCCCAGCTGCAAGCTGCAGTGCCGTAGTCACATGGCATTGCTCATAGCCTTATTTGCCATGGCTGAGTCAGATCAGATATGTAGTCAGGAGTTAATTTTGAATTTGTAGACAATTCTAAAATGAAATTGCATTGAATGAAGCATTAGCTTCATCAAAAAGTCAAATTATGCTGGAGTTATCAAACATCACTCAGCTATGAACACAAACCTCTTTTATTCCTTCTCTGTGCTTATTTGCTGTTTTCATCTTCTCTGCATGAATTTCCCTTGAGTTTCCTACCCCTAAGTACTGTTTGATGAGGAGAGTCTTGCATTTGGCCTCTGTTACACAATCCTCCAACTGTCCGGTGACAACAGACATAATATGCCTGAATGGGAGGGAACAGCAAAAGATAATCCTGCAAAATAACAGCTGCAAACATCCCGTTTGATAGACTTCAGCGTGTGCTAGTGACTGTGTTCCACACGTGCCAGTGAAGCAGTGCAAACTTGACCGTGGAGTGAGCACGCATGAGAGCTGAAGAAAGTAATGCAAAATCTTCTACCGAATGATATACGGGCAAGGAATCATTATCGATAATTCTTTGCTGACATATACGAGCAGACAGATCTTGGTCGGCTTCTGCCCTCGATTACATGGTGCAGTGACCAGGCGATTTAAGGGGGGATGGCTCCTGGATCCTCTATGTATTACTACTGCAGGAGGCAGGGCAAGCTTTCAAACGTGCCCAAGCACAGCTTACACTTAGTTCTGTGAATGAAGCAGATTGAGCACATTTCTCTATTGTTCTAGTTTTGCATCTAATAAAATCAATCTAATAATAATGCTATTATTACTAATAAAGCAAATACAAATTGTGTAGCATTTTGTCACAGAAAAGTATAATTTTTTTTTTATTTCACATCCCTTGGAGCACTTACCTTAGTCTAGCGAATCATGACTTTCATCTCCTTAGCCTTTTGGAGGATGTGTCAGGTTAGAAGAAACAGTAACTTATCTTTACTGTTAAACCATCGAAGGGACTCGGACTGCTGTGGAGATCATTTTGTACAGCTACTTGTACTACCCTGAAGAAAGGGAACAAACTTCTGGGATTAAAAGTCTTCTGCATTTGGAATACACTGATACATAGGTATTTAAAAACGTACGTCTTTGTTGTCAGGTAGGACAGTGTAAGTATCTGTTAAGTTTAAATCCTTCGATAATATTTTATGCTTACTATCATTAATAATAAAATACCAAACTAATTCTAAAATTCAAAACTGATGTACTGGATTTAATGCAGACAACATGCAAAGAACAAGTCAGACTCTTTTGGGGGCAGCTCAAGTGAGAGGTCTTGCTATGTGATGAGGAAAAGGGAATTTGTTACTTGACATGACAAAGCTTTTATGTTTGTTATGTATATTGACTTTCAAGCTTTACTGTGAGACTTGCACAGTCTTTAAGTATTCATTTCCTTGCTTTTAAGTCTTTAGTAAATGCTGTGAGAGATAATTATCTGTAGTCATTTCACAAACCTGGCTTTTGTAAAGATGTCTATTTTCTACATTTCCTGGTTCTTCAGACGTATTTTCCATATTTTACTTTTCTCATAGATAGCTAGACAAAATAACAGAATAGAGTCACCAAGGTCACCAGATAATTAAAAAAGAGCGAAGGTAACTGTGTCTGGAACTGGATATTGATGTTCCATTGTGATTATACCTGGAAAGCGTCAGAGAGCAAAAGTGCACCGTTTGCACAGAATATGAGTTGTCAATAAGCTCACAGAAGTGTGGGGCATGCAGCTGCTGGGTGCCAGCAGCACCCCAGCCGGGGTGTCCTCCGCCAGCATGGGCAGCAAGGACACACGTTGCTGTGCAACACACATTCTGCTTTGCCCTCAGTGCTGCTATGGAGATGTTCTCCCAGTTCTCAAATAAAGGCAATTCCCTTTCCATTGTGCTGTATCTCACCTTGAATACTGTGTGACTTCGTATCAAAAGCCTGTCTGTTGGCATCTCTAGAGCGCTTAGAGATGCACCTCCATGGTGCAATACCTTAGCATTATACACTGAGGAAAATAATTACGGTGAGACTGCCTAGGCAGAGCTTGGAATCACAGAATCACGGAGCGGTGGGAGTTGGAAGGGACCTCTGGAGATCATCTAGTGCAATCCCCCAGCTAAAGCAGGTTCACCTAGAGCAGGTTGCTCAGGATCACATCCAGGCAGGTTTTGAATACCTCTGGAGAAGGAGGCTCTGCAGCCTCTCTGGGCAGCCTGTTCCAGTGCTGTCACCCTCAAAGTTTTCCTCGTGTTCAGATGGATCTTCCTGTGTTCCAGTCTGTGCCCATTGCCCCTTGTCCTGTCGCTGGGCACCTCTGAACAGAGTCTGGCCCCATCCTTTTACACTCGCCTTTTATAAGCATTGATAAGATCCCCTCTTGGCCTTCTCTTCTCTAGGGTAAACAGCTCCAGGTGGCTTAAGAATAACATCTGCCAGCTCCCTCAGCGCTTGTGGGTGCATCCCACCGGGGCTCATAGGTTTGTGGTTGTCCAGTTTGCCTACATGATCTCTAACCTGATCCTCCTCAATGAAGGGAAAGTCTTCCTCCAGACTTTCTCTTTTACCTCCAGGGACGGGGATTCCCGAGGGTTGGCCTTAGAAGTAAAGACTGATGCAAAGAAGGCATTCAGTAATTCTGCCTTCTCTGTATCCCCAAACCCCATTCAGCAGCAGGCCCACATTTTCCCTAGTCTTTCTTCTGCTGCTGGAAGAAGCCCTTCATATTGTCCTTGACATCCCTTGCCAGATTTAAGTCCAAGTGGGCCTTAGCCTTTCCTGTTGCACCCTTGCGTACTCTGACAACATTCCTATATTCCTCCCAAGTGGCCGCTTCCTTTTTACACATTCTGTAAGCATCATTCTTCCATCTGAGTTTTTCCACAAGCTCTTCGCTCGTCCTTGCAGGTCTCCTGCCTCCTTTTCTTGATTTCTTACACATAGAGATGAATCGATCTCAAACTTGGAGGAAGTGGTGCTTGAATATTAACCTTCTAGAGCCCTAGAGCTGTTTTTACCATGTTACTACTTCTGTTGACGAGATCAAATAAATACTCAAATACTACCAAGTCTATTTAAAACAATGATTAGAAGATAGACACAGCTATACCTAAACTGATATAAACCTGAGAAAACTGTGAGTTTTTGTCCTGGGACAAATGAGACACAAGACCCACTGTTTGAGGGACAGCACCCAGATCAGAAAGGATCTGACGCAGTAATGCAAAAGGCAGAACTCGCTGAAATTATAGAGGTCTAACCAGAAAAAAGATTTAATTATTTAAATTGTTTGGAATGAGTTCCTGTTCTCATGCAGCTTATTTGTAAAAAATATGAAGTGTCTTTCCTTCTACTTGTATGCTTTCTATAGGTCTTAACCGGAATCAGTTTGCCCCTTAGAATCAGGTACAGATACATCCTTTTACCCTATGATTTACCCCTCCAGAACCTGCTGGGGTTCTTAAAAGGCCTTTATTAATCTTCAGCAGATAAATAAATGTCATGTAAATAACATGTTTTTCACTGTTATTTGCCACCAAGTAAGAAGCAAAGCTGCCAGCCATCTTCCTGCTCCATGAAAAGAATATCATCAGTGAGATCAGTGGGTAAAAAGAGGAAACTCGTATATTGCCCTGAATTCAACACGAGTGAAAAAAAGAAGATTCTTTATAAATCACTGCACATCTTTATACTCATCGTTAGAAAAGTTTCGTGGGAAGCATCCTCAGCTTGGGGAGGCCACGGGAAAGGCTCTGGGGAACATCAGGGGTCTGCCAGCAGGGAGCAGACCCAGAGCTGTGGGGACCCAGGGAGCACCAAGATTCCTCCAGGAAACCAGGAAAACTTCAGGGACTTGCTCAGCCTAAAAAGCCAATTGAATACCACGGGATGGGAAAACCAGGCTTGAGAGAAGGATGTACCCTGCAGGGAGACGGGGGCAGAAAGGAGGCTCTTTGCCAAACTTTGTTCTTTGTTTTGGGCTGGAAAGCTGAGTTTATCTATTGAAATAGGTTATCCCAGTTTGGTTTAGTTTAGTTTTATAGCATATGAAGCAGACAAATCTCTAAGGGCTGGGCAGTGCTGGTGTCTTTTTGCATGTTCACTTAGAAGAAAGAGAGAGATGTGGCTGGCTCCGGGGTGCATCCTGGATAAGCACTAGTTCCCC
>NW_010409901.1:37586-43783 GCF_000710305.1 Buceros rhinoceros silvestris
TTAGAAGAAAGAGAGAGATGTGGCTGGCTCAGGGCTGCATCATGGATAAGCACTAGTTCCCAAAGTGCTGCTCTGCGTGGAGAGAAGAGGCTCAGGCTTCTGGGGGAATAAGAACAGAAACATAAAGCAGAGACAACTGGATAAAATTTACTTTGCTTATTTTTTTCTTTATCTTTCATGTTTTTACATTCTTAACACATGCAGCATTCAGGAACGATTCAATTTTTAATAGAGGGGAATTTCAAATTCTTGGCCACCGATATAAACTGAGAAAAGGTCTCTGGCTTTGAGCAAGTGTTCTTTTTGTAATCGTGACAGTTGGCAAAGGATTTCCAGGGGTCCAAAGATCAGTTCAGTCTATCAAAATTCTGCCTTACAAATGAAATAACGCACCGTGTGCCGCCTCCCAGAGCCCAACAGCTAGATACTCTTGTAACTGGCAGCATCTTGGCAAATTCTTGTCAATGTCAAGCAAAAAGGAGATAGAAGAAAGTTTCCGAACAGCAGGTGACAAGCTCTGCTTTCAGAAAGCTCAGGCAACAGGGGAGAGCAGTCCGTGGGTTTCCATCAGCTCAGCAGCGCAGTGAGCAAGAGGAGCATTGCATCCCCCTCACTTCCATCTGGTTCCAGGGAGCATTCGAGCACTATCAAGGCGGCCAGACATCTATCTCCTTCACAAAGCACCTCACTTGAAACTGCAAGATTTTCAAAATGTTGAGCAGCCACAGCTTCCACTGAGATCATTGAGGGTTGTAGCAAGTTCGCATGTAGGAAAGATTGAGGGATTTCAATTTCCACATTTAACCATCAGCTGCGGTGTCCAATATCAACTTCAGGTGTCCAACACTTACAACGGGAGCCAAAGGAAATGAGCATGCCTGCTCCTGACTAATACTTCTTGGAAAGTGGAAAACATCCAAAAATAAGCCTAGGACTGAACGCTTCTTTCAGTAAAATTGTTTTCACATAAAGATTACCAGAACAAAGAAATACTTTTTTCATGTTTAAGTATTTCTTACTGTATTTATTCATACAAAATAACAGTAATGTCTAATATAGGACCATGTGTGCAGAGCAAATAATAAAGTGGACTGGAGTTTTCTCCAGCACATCTTTTCATACCCTCACTCCTGCTTCTGATTAGGTCGGTAGCATAGTGCTGGGACAGAGTAATGAACATCTACCCAGTAATTTATGTGACAGGAAATTGAACAACCAGCTCCTTGGCCATTGTTTCTGTGGATTTCCCAAGCTGCAAATGCATCAAACAGTAACAGAAAAACGTAAATTCTGTTAAGCAAGAGGTCTCATTTTTCTAGGTATGTCTACAGGGTTTATGGGGAAAAAAACCCCAGAATTAACCTATTTTCAGAAAAACTGTAAGACCAAATGTTTACTCATTTAATAATGAATTACCATGGTGGTGGCCTAAATTGTCCGAAGTGTTCATGATTTTAGATGATGTGCAATATGGGATCCTAAAATCGAAAAAAAGATGCAGTTTTCAGAAAAAACCATGCATCTGCCACGCAAACCTCAGACCTTTTACAAAACGTTTTAAATTAGGAGTACAAACTGCTGGACACCCAAACCAGCATCATATTTTTACCCAAATGTTAACTGGGAAATGGAGAAGGAGGAAGTTCTTCGTGAGGAACATTGCTCTGACAAGTCCACAACTAGATACTCAAGTACCATCTTCCAGATGTCCTACAGATATAGGACATGATTTTACTTACCCCAAAATAGGATTAATACCCCTAGGGGTTTATAGAATTAGTTTTGAAAAACTGGAGAGAATGACTAACTTTGTGAACCTGCCTGCCATAAATTTAAAATCCGATAAAATATATTTGAACAAGAAAAACTCTGTGGTTCCTTAGTAACCAAAACTTTAGTGAAGTTTAATTCTTAGGTGTGTTTAAATTGCCTGAAATACGCTACATCAAAACCCTCAGCAGCAGCAAAGAGCAAGGTGCCTGTGTCCATTGAGTAATACAAGTATAAAATTCAATTCTATTTTTTCACTTTGACTGCCAATTTTATGGCACTTCATTTAATCCTGAATCTCCAAAGAATCAATTCAAATTAGCTTTATAATTTTCCCCAAAGAATCTGCTTTAAAATAAATTGAATAGGAACATAGGACTTAGTAAATGAGTATAAAATTCAATTTCTGAAGGAAAGCCTCTTTTAATCAGAAGACAAATAAAGCTCAGGTGCAATAATATACGACAGCTCTAAAAATAGTTTGTCCTTGCTGGTGGTTTAACATCGGACATACTATACTTCATGTAGTTGTGATGTCTAAGGGTTTCTTGGCATGTTATTGGGAATATGAGTTATTATATAAGACTGTGTTTTAAGGCAGATATATAAGAATCTTTTTTTTTTCCAAGAAGTGTCATTTCATCAGATCTTTGTGATGTCATGGCAGAGCACCAGTCGTTTTTCACTTGTTTTCGAACAGTTGTGGTTCAGAGTGAGATTTATGCAGTCTTCCATCTCTGGCAGTGTCACTATTTGTTACAGCTTTGGATGTTTTCCGGCACAGGTGTTAAAGTTTATCCTCCCACAGCAGCCAATAGGAAGTCAGGGGTTGGCATACCTGTGACCAGGTACCTTGACCTCTGTCAGTGGGCACAGGCTCCCAGGGACAGAGTGAGGGTGTGGGACAGTTGAAGTAGTCATCTGCCAGTTTGGCTGAGCCTTCCCCTCTGAGGAGGAGGAGAAAACCACGCCTGGCACTGGGCAGGAGATGAAGGCATAGAAGCATAGCTAGCAGCCAGTGGAGTAGTCAGGGGAAAGCCGAGAATGCTTACCTGAGGGGATATTAACAGATTTTAACCAAAGATGGGGTGTTCAGCAGAGCACTAAGCCAAGATGTCAGCAGCCCTCTGAGACCTATCCCCATTATTAATTTTCACTACGTCTCCTTGGCAATTCATTTAGCTTTTCTTTACAGTTCTGAATAGCAAATGCTGAGGAAGTGCTAAATTCAATTATCATATCACATATACATGAAAATCACTTTGCATTCTACTTATACGCCATTGTGTTAAGGTAGAAAGATGAAATTGAGACAACATCAATTCCAGCCACAATTTCCAGCTGCCTCGGTGTCAGGCACCCTCAGTAATCTACCTAAAGAAGGACGGTCAGGAGATGGGGATGTTCTCCTGTGGCTCTTGCCCCGTTTTAGTCTTCAGAAAGTTGACTTGAAATCTGGCCGAGGGAAGCGTCTGCTGTTGCCTCAGCATAGTGGTGGAAATTCAGGTCTCAGCTTGCTCAGTGCTAATCAAAAGCATGTTAATAAAGTGTTCAAATGAAAAAAATAATCATGCCTTCACTTTGATGCCACACATTTACAGAGGTACCGAGCAGTCACTCATGTTGTCACCTTCTTTTTTTCTGCAAAAACATTTAGAAAAATCAGCAAATCAGATTCCCTCCAATTATTTTTTTTTTAAATACAAGGAACAGATAAAATAAATAATTGCTCAGTAATGGCTGAAGCAGGTCTGTGGCCAAACCCAGCAGCTCCCGCCCCTTGTTCTGCCCTTAGCTGCTGCATGGACTGGGAGAAGGTGTTCCCTTCATGCCATCAAGATACCAGTGATCTCAACATGTCTACCACTATCCATTGCAAAATCATTACATGTGGAAGACAGCATCTGTGTCCAACATGCTGCCAAGTCTTGGTGTTTTGGGAGGAGCTAATGAGGGAAGGGCAGCATTACCTCAAGGAGTCCTAAAAACGTGAAGATTGGGACTTGAATTTTTCTGTCCCAGAGGAGGGCTGGCATTGTTTCAGCTGGCACAGCAGGACTGTGTGATGGCCCAGAGCTACACAAGGTGACCAGCTATAGGAGACCATGTGCAACCAAAAGGTGAACAAACCCTTGGGTCTGTCCCCACGGCAAGAAAACATAAACACCCCAATGATTCACAGAACTCAGTTTTGTACCGGGACAGACTGTACAACACTTCCAGTGCAGCTCCTCTACGTCTCCTCGGATCTTGAAAGAAACCTCCTCACACGCTGTTGAGGCAGCATGGGCTGGTGTCTCTCTGGGGCAGCATGGGCAGCGCCTAGCAGCCAGGCCCCATCCCAGGGTGGCAGGGCAGGCTGAGGGGCACCCGTGCCGCCCCAGCCACGGCCATCACACCCTGGGGCCAAGGCTGGGCCAAGGCGGGGCTGGGATATGGGCGCACAAGTACGACCAACTTGGCAGGGGCCACAGCCGGGCAAGGCAGGGCTGTGGGGCTCTGGAGACTGCCTCTGCGGTGGCATCGTTAGGGCAGGAGCTGATGGCCCTGGGGGATTGACATGTGGTCCTGCACTGTGGGTAGGGTCAGGGGGGCCCTGGGGACAGCTGGGCAGGGGCAGTCAGTGTCCTAAGGGGCATGACACAAATTCTGCTGTTGTTATGTTTTACCCGCTCATACAGACAGACACAGTACCAAAGAGCAGAAGCATATCTGACAACTTTCGTTAGTATTATTCCTGGCTTCTGCTTGAAAAAATACATTGCTAATATCCATATGGACAATGTAATGCCCAAGATGCTCAACAGAGAACAAGCGACAGGAGTACAAACACTCCGCAGATACAGTCAGAGAAGTCTTCATTCAGGACACCTCATTATGCACCTAATTATTCATTTTGTTTATTTACAGTACAGATATTACACATAGCATGGTGTAAATCCCTAGCATCCTCAAACACCAGATGCTGGTTTTACTCTCTAGTCCCAAAAGGAAAAAACAAAGCATCACTGTGAGAATTAACAACAAAAAAAGTCCAATTAAATTCCTTGCCAGAATGTTAATTTCCCAAAGATAAAAGAAGCAAATTAATAATAAGGTTCTAGTCACCTCCCTTATCACTTTTGCACACATTTGAAACAACAATAATCTGTGTTTAAATGCACATTATCAAGCAGACAAGCAAATTTTAAAGCTGATTTTAAAAGAACCCAAATATATAATGGTTCACCATTTTCTCCTCTCAGAGATAGGTCAAAGGGAAGAACTGCTACGGGCATGACAACTTATGCACAAACGTTGGTATAATGGCACGGGGGAGGAGAAGGCCTCATGCAGAATACAGAGGACTGCAGCAGGGGTTGGAAGGATCCCAGAGGTCGTTCTTCCGTCTCCCTGCCCCATGGCAGAATGGACTACACCTAAACTCTTCTCGTCAGGTATATGTTCAGCCTGTTTTTAGAGCCCCCCTGTCAATGGGCATTTTTTCAACTGCTCCGGGCAATAGATCACTGCCAGTCACTCCCTGATCATTAAAAAGTTTTTCCTGCTTTAAAGTAAATCTCATCTGCTGCAGTTCAATCTCATTCGTTTTTGTACTCTCGATGGACATGGAAAAAAAAGGTTTTTTTTTTAATATTTGCAAGTCTTTTGTACATTTGAATAACGTTACCATGTCCTTGCTCAGTTTTCACTTCTTCGCGGGATTTTTTTCAATTGTTCTGACACCACTCCCTGTTTTGAGGGGACAGACACTTATGCCAAAGGACGTTTTGCCCTATACTGCAGAGGACACTGGCCTCAGCCCCAGCCGCCTTTGAATCCCACTCCTCCCTGCCATTTCCCCCGTGTCAGGGAAGCCCTAGCACTGTGTGATGAAATGGGCTGAAGGCTTCACATTACCACTTCATGATCATAGTAAAAATTAATTTTTTCTATCCCAAAACAATCAGGTATCTTTCAGCCATATCTTCATATCATTTAGAAAAATTATTATGAAATGCACATTTTTTAAAAGGTTTTGACAAGACATTGCTCTTTTTGTGTATCAGGGTCCTACCAAATCATGCAGGCTTACATTAAACACACTTCTATTTCATGTGTGGGACCAAATCAGCGCTTTCATTATCAATGAGCAACACATCTTAAGTTGCAACCAGATGGCACTTGAGCAATTATGCACATATATTATGTGGCACAGGGAGAAGAAACATCAAACGTAGCTTGCCAACAACCTACTGTTGGCCACGTGATTTTTATGAATATACCAGAGACTATTTCACAGAGGTGAAATATTTAGGTTTTCTGTTGATTGATTCAGGAAAGAGCATTAATAGGTTTTGCGAAACATGCAAAAAATGCAGCAATTGCATAGCTGGAGATAAGTAAAATCGGTCAGAAAACAGTGGAGTAAGGTTGTTATCTCAGCA
>NW_010409901.1:43938-68876 GCF_000710305.1 Buceros rhinoceros silvestris
AGAGGTAGAGACCCTTTCAGACGTGTTTGTCTGAAAGTACTTTGCCTACTGGGATCCTGTGCAAGGATAGATGCTGCTGCAGTAAATATTCCTGAAATACTGATCAGGTGTATTTAAAGGAAAGACTTTTTTTTTTTTTTTTTACTGGATTACATGCAGTTTCCAGCATGGAGGCTTTAAAAGTCTTACAAATACAAAGTTTAAGATAACCCGAGCCCTATATTGCAGGTAAGCGAACATTGCATGTATTTTGTAATAAAGGGTAAGAGTGTAACTGTAGCATTAGATTAACTGCTGTGCTCTGGAAAGTGACTATAAAATGGTATCATGGCGTTTCTTGTCTACCAGGAAGCAATGGTTTTCAATCAAAGATAAGTTCTAAGTAAAAAGATGCTTTGCATGGTTGCAAATCTTCCAACAAAACTTCCAACAGCAGTTGACAGGTAACTAGATTACTGTTTTCACGCACTATCATCAGAATTCAAGATTCTGCTGACAAAATAAAATCTTCACTGCCACCTCTGATTCCACGGACTATGGATGGGGTACTGAAAAATGTCCAGTAGTATTTCTCTGCTGTGGAGGCCAATATAGAGACATTTACAGTTAGCAATAGATGAACGAGCTCAGATACTGAAAGCAGCATAGCTTCCGCTGCTTTACTCTGACATAAATTAGCTCCCGCGTGTGTTTATGTGCCAGGTCAAGCCCCAAGGTGTTCAGCAATGTGCTTCAGTACGTAAGTTCAGTGAGGCGTGCCCCTAGTTTTCAGAGGCAGTTTTGATTAATCCCACTTTTACCTTTACTGGTGACGATGTATTCCTGCCAGTGTTGGATTTGCATTGGGTGAAACGGATTACGAATCAGCAGACACAATTAATATTGCTATTACAAACGTGCCTATGGAATAAACATATATCAACCAAAAAAGTTTTATGTCAACATAACTGCTTTTGTATGAAAGCCACAATGTCATTCATTTGCATATCTCTTTAAGCGCGTTCCTAGTGTCATTTTCCAAGGTTTTCTCAATTCTCCTGAGATGCTCTGGTCAGCTTGACGTAACACTGATAGGCTTGGTATAGTTTGTTTCTAGACCCTTCTCAGCTCTAGTCAAAGCAGTGTCCTTAGTAAATCTCTATCTGCATTTCTGCTGCACAATCAACAGGACTGTTTACGGACCATAACATGTTTAAATCTTTTCTTTGCATATAACAGCTTTATCACAGAAGCCTAAGGTTTAAAAACTACTGAAAACTAAATTCATACTGTTGAAAAGTGAATTGGAAAGAAAGTAGAAAGGAATTTGAAGCAATTTGTGTTAGAGTATGAAGATTTGGACTACCTCTGGAAAACACTGAAATACAGACCTCTCTGGAAAACACTGAAATACAATCTGTTAAACATTTGTCTTGGCTTTAGAGTCTCCTTTAGAAGAATTTTTAGGTAGACTTCCCAGGGATATACGCTCAATGGGTCCTTGTATCAAGTGAGATTTGATCTCCTGGAAATCTCCACTTTTTCATGTAATAACAGGATGTCATGTCCATAACTACTGTGTAACAGAAAGATGAAAAAAACCTCCAAAGGGAGAGATGGAAGACCCATACTTCAATTATTGCCATTCACTTGGTGAAGTGTAGTATTTCCTGGAATCTGAGATACTCTGTGCAAGCTCTCAGAGAAGCCCACAAGTTTAAACATGTACAAAATTATTTAAAAATAACCATGCCTATGATCCTCATTTTTGCATTTTATACCATTTTAGGAATATAAATGGATGTTCAAAAGACTATAAACCACACTTTCACTCATTCTAACATCCCTTTGCAGTGTGCGAATGACGTAAAAAGACCTAAATATAAATAAGAATGGCAGATAATGCATGAGATAATACAATACCCAGTCAATAAGAAATCACAGGACAGTACTACACTTCACATCAATCAATACATTCTTAAAAATCAGATCTTGCTAAATAAACTTGATATGATTTTCCTGTGAAATTACAAGTCTGGTGTATCAACGTTGTTCTGCTGTGACAGCCTCTGTGAGGCATTTGATGCAGTACTAAACAACATTTGGATTTTGAAACTACCGTATAAAAGCAATGCAGCACACACTGAAGGGATTCAAGTGTCAAAAATTGCCCTCATTTACGAGTTTAGGAGGAATCTTTTCTGAATTGTGTTTGTGTGGTTATGTTAGTACATGGAATGAAGGAGTCAAGAAGACTTGCAAATAATTAAGCGGCTAGCTCATTTTTTTACCACATTTAAACCATCGATGCAATACACAAACCACCTTGGGCCATCTCTGTGAAATACAGGGACATGACAACAAGAAAAAATAACGCTCTTCTTTTCAGCTCAAATAGATAGAGGTTTTGAAGTAAAATACAACCGAAGTATTTTCCTCCCCATCTTCTGCGTGCAAGTCCATCTTTGGACCTTTCCATCTTTGATACCAAGGTCCCTGTTCAGAGCTATAGCTGCACTGAAAGCATGATGAAAGTAATTCAAAAGAAAGTAGGTGTAAGGAGGGGCAAAGCTGCCACTGAAAAATTTCCTCTGTTGTTGGGAGGCTGTGGAGCGCTATTAATCAGCAGTAGCTCATTTGTATGCTTTCTAGAAAAAAAGAACACGCTGTAAAAGATATGTAAATGACGTATCTGTATAAAAGATCGTAAATATACTTTGAAAGCCTTTGGCTGTTTACATTTTCTTATGACAGAGTCTAGGTTTTGTTTTTTCAACAGTGACTGGAAGGGTCCAAGCCATTTCAAGTTTAGCTTAGCCTGTGTTTAGCAGTTCTTGTAAAAGTAAATGGCTTTTTTCCAGCATGAGTCTTTAAGACTAGCAGTCTTAAAGAGTCCTCCATCTTAAAACTCCTCCATCTTTCTTAATCAGGTGACTACGGCTGCTGGGGAAGTGTAAAGGTACTGAACCGCAGGTAGTGTCCAGGCTTGCGTGCTCTTTCTAAATGGTATTTCCCATGGGCACAGTTGGAGACAGGCTATTGAACTAGAAGGACCAGGGACCTGACCCCATAGGGCATTTCTAATGTTCTTACCATTTCAGTAGGACAAAGATGCCTGAACCTCTTTACCTCCCTTGGCCTATGCACACCATTTATTAATTTTTTTGTTCTATACTATAGTTAGTTCCATAGGGAACAGAGTACTTCAACAATGAACCACTGCAACAGAGAACTGGTACAAATCAGAGAGCTACAAATATTTTCTTTACAATCCTGCCGTTCTTTTTGATGTGACTGGCTGTCAGTGAGAGATCCAGCATGATTTTTCACCCTTGACTTACAGTTTTCAGTTCTGTATGTCTAAGAACACAGATCCTTTTCCTGATATACATTTTAAAATATCACACCAACTTGCAGATTGTGACAGTTTTCACAATTATAAACAAAATATTATAATCACGGCGGCAATGTAAGCATAACTTCTGACCAGTCTTTGCCAAAGGCACCTCATAAGTTTTGGTATTAAATGATCTTTTAATAAATCTAGATGACTCACACCTCTTAAGCTCTAGTAAATTCAGGTGATTTGCTAAGTTTAGAAGTCCGCAGCTGTTCTCGTGGATTGCTGTGAACACAGAAAATCTCACTACGAAGTAGTCGGTATCTGATCGTAATACACCCAGGTTGTGGCCCTGCATGAAGATTTGAACGATCCTTGCCTAATAAGGCAGATCAAGCATGAGAAGGCATTGCAGAGGGTTCTCAGCAGAGGCCGAGGAGGACTGCTCCGCCACTCGGAGCAGCACAGCTGTGTCAGCAGAGCAGAGCGCAGGACCCAAACCTTGCTCTGAGATGGCGTTTTACACGGTATTGCCCTGCAGTGTATAAATACACCAGCGCTCAGGTACCAGCCTGAGGATCGACCTCTTGTTCTCAGTGAACTGCAGGAGTGAGGCTGTCTGATATGTGTCTGGTTTTTAAAATTCTTTTTTCTCCTATTTATTCATATGAGGTGTCTAATTTTCAAAACATAAAAATGCAGGCTGATTCCTGCAGGATTTTCAAAGCTATGTGCGTAGTTAGTGCATGAACTGTTAGATTCCGGTAGAAGCTAGCACTGAACTGCCTCAACCATTTTGCAGGTTATGAGAGCTCTCTTCCTATTCATTTAGGTGCTTAAATATTGCAAATAATCTGACTTCAATTTTTATTACTTATTTATGATGTACATGTATTTTTATTTATTAAAGTTATATAATGTGTGAATGATTATAGAAAAAATAAGAGAAATCAAACTGCTGCTTAATATAATTTCTGAATTAATTGTACATCCATTTCTTTCACCACTGAATTTTCAAATTGCTGTTATGAAAGCTATAGAACACAAAATGGGAAACATTATTATACTGCTATATAAAGCCACAGTTATTGCCACAACTTCAGTGGTGGGTACAGTTCTGACCATCTCAAAAAGACTGTGGCAGGACTGAAAAAAAAAGACTGAAAGGAGCAAGTGTGATTCACACCAGAATCACTTCTGCAGTACAGAACACAAGAGAGGGGGGTTGTAAACCTCGCACTCCTGGACACACAAAGTGTGCTAGGGAAGCATCACTCTTCTACACCCCTACTGCCATATGGATAATCATCACTGCTGTCAAAGACTGGACATTGGAAGGGGTGAAACTTAGGTCTGTCCGGTGCAGCAGTTACAATCTCCTGGCATTTAGTTTAAGTTTCACGACTCTGCTTTTCATCTTTTATGTGGTGAAATTCTGTCTCTGTCCAGACAAGGCTCTGGGGCTTCACCATCCGCACTATTCTGCCGTTGTCCCTGTAAGTCTGACTTCTGGCCAGTATTAAAACCTCCAGCAGAATGTGCTTGTTTCACAAAGCTAACTACGGAAAAACAAACAAAAAACCTCCAAAACATTTAATTAAACATACTAATTCAGATCAAGAGCCTCTCAGAAAAAAAAAAAAAAGAGCTTGAAGCAAGTTACTAATATATTTGCTAGCTTATCAGGCAGTGATCCATGTCTCCGAGCGGAGACTTGGAAAATTTAAGATACTTGGGGTCCCTTTTCAGGGCTGCTCTCTTTGGGCGCAGCTATCAATTGTGGCATAGGGCTTCCCTCTTCCAAAACAATGCTGCCAAAAGTCAGAATTTTATGTAATTCATCTTCTGAGGCCTTTTGAGACAGTTAAATGTGTCTGTGCGCTGTTTCCCCAGCAGAGTGGGAAATAGAACTTCAAATGAGTTGTTACGCGTATTCTTTTATCACTAGAATTTCATATCACTAACTCTCAAGATTGCCCTTAGCCAGGAATAGGAATGCTAACAAATACATGACACTTACAAAATTAGTACAATGTTTGACTATGACATGATTCCACAGCATCTGTTACATTTCAATATGTCACTGAATATTTCACAATCATTTAACATCTATCACAGCTTTCTTCTCCAAGAAAGGTTAAGTCTTTCAAAGTTCTTGCCTTTCTAGAGTAAATGCTCTGCAGGTACTAGGGTTTTCTCAGCAGACCTCTCTCTAGTCTTTTAACACAGTATTCTAAGATGTACTATTGTAGGTGTCTTGTTTTTCATGGCTAGTTTGTAAGCTATCTTTATCTACATTATTCAACATTTTCTTGTATTTAGTAAAGTCAATGGTAAAAGAAACAAATATTTCACCTTACACATTAAACTTATTTAAATTAGAATGACTCAAACAGAATTCTATTTCTAAAAGCACAGTTCACTGAAGTGCACATAGAAATACTCTTCCTTGGTGTCACTGAGAGGTTTCATCTGACTAAGGCTGAGATTTTTACCACAGCATAGGTATCGTATCAATTCTAAACTCCAGACTCCCTGGCTAACTCCACGTTAGCAAATACTTCAGTGCAAAAGGAGTAGTTTAGTACTGTGATGCCATTAGTGCCAAGTCGTTAGGTGAAATGTTCTCACCACACATTTGTTCGAAGTTGTCTGAATAGAAGCTATGTCACAGAACTGTGGCTTTCTTGTCCACAGGATTCTCTGCCCTAGGAAACACCACGCCGTCTTTTTGTGTGTCTCATGCAGAAGACAGCAGCATGTCACTGCCCTGCCTCCGTATGGTCTCAAAGGGAAAAGAAGGTTTGTTTCTGTTCTTGCTCATTCCTGACTGACACCGTGATGCTGGTTGCTAAACTCTGCCCTCACTCTAAGTTTGATCAACATCCAAGAGTGCCATGGAAACAAATCCAAGGGGACATTGTGATGGCAGTGACACTGGCGCTTATTTAGAATGAAAACCTGGAGTCAGGTTTATTTAAAATGAAAACCAGTCCTAGGGAATGGGGAAGCCTTGATGTGGTGACTGTTTTGCTGATGGTCAGCAGCACTGCTTGATATATGGCTGGAGGACTTGGACTTCATGGTGGTGCAAGATAGTCATCATTCAGATTCACGTCTCCATTAGGTATTGAAAAATATTTTGTGCATGCCGAGAGTGGCCTTCTAGTTTATTTTCCTCTAAAAGGAGTCTTGACTGCATGCATGATAATGACTCTGCAAACTGAACCAATGCACAGAAAGTGGAGAAGATCAGTGGATTCACTTCAGAACCACACTATGCTTTGAGCCAAAATGTTAATACATGTGCAGCTACTGGCTTCTTTTAAAATTAATCACTAATCTTCTATTTCTCACAAATAAGGGATTCAGACATGGATCCTTAAATAATTATTACTAAACCCCACATTTGTTATTCCTGTTCCTTACGGACAAGGGTGTAATGTACTTTTTCAAATTGTTATTGGCAATCTATTCACAAAAATTCATACAAACAGGTCTGACTCTTTTAACATTTGGGCAGCCTTCCCGAAGAACGGTGTTAAGGAACCAAAGCAGGGATGCAGCTGTAATTCAACCTCATTTTAAGACTGCATTTCATTGCCAGAGAAGTGTAAAACTGATATGTTATAGTAAATGAGAGTCATGACAAAGCTGTTCTTTAAACTGTGACATTTTGTGTGTCAGCTAGTTACTGGGTTCGACTTGTCAGCCACCACCTACCCAGCTGATTAAAGACAGAAGAGAGTAACGCTGCCACAAACCCAATGTACTATCTTTACACCAAGTTTTATTTTAGGAATCTGGTTTGGACATATTGCATATTCTATGATGTACTTCACATTTATTTTTTTTATTCTTCTCATTACTGACTAAATGGATTAAATATTCATTATTTGATACACCAGGGGAAAAAAGTAAACAAAATATTTCAGTGAGGACAATCTCGATATTGGGCTTAAATGTCAGAATTAATTTTCCGTCAAAGCTGTCCCAGACTTAAGTACAGTGCACTGTGCAGGCTACCAGGAATGTCATGCTGCCCAACGACCATAGTTTAACCACTGCTCATTCAACTGATAAGATAATAGAATCATCGAATGGTTTGGGTCGGAAGTGACCTTTAAAGGTCATCGAGTTCCAACCCCCCTGCCATGGGCAGGGACATCTTTCACTAGATCAGGCTGCTGAAAGCCCCACCCAACCTGACCTTGAACACTTCCAACGACGGAGCATCCACAACTTCTCTGAGTGCCCAAATCTACCCTCTTTCAGTTTAAAACCATTTCCCCTTGTCCTGTCACTGCAGGCTTTAGTAAGAAGTCTAAATCATCCAAATCCTTTAAGAGGAAATTACAGATCACTGGATTTCAACAGCTATATTTACTTACAGAAGCCTCAGGGGAAGAAAACATGTATACATTGATAGCATTTATGGTTATATAATCTACCTATTTGCTATAAAATGGCAGCAATAAGTTATGTGTATAAAGGATCCGTTTGCAAATAATTTAAACAAATGATTACTCACTTGAAAACTTGAGTAAATATTCTCGTGGATATTTTTAACAAGGAAATCCTGCTTGTTAAGTAACTGAGGTGTCAGAAAACAATAAAAAGACTACATAACATGAAATCAAATGTGCTCATAATCAAGACGGTAAATAAATCCCGAAGATCCACCACTGTGCTGCTCGATAGGGTATATAAATAATTATTTGTTAAAGAGTTATGGTTCTTTAGCTACTGAAACTCATCCTTTCAGTGCTGTTCAGCCACAGTTCAGTTCCCAGGGTTGTGCCAAAGATGGCAGCCATCAAACAACAGAAAACTTCTTATCTGGGCTCATATCATCGATGTCCTTACACACTTGCAAATGTGGCAGGTAAGAATGTAACCCGCTAATGAGTGTACGGTACCATTTTATGTCACTCTAGAGTTGATGTGAGTTGTCAGAGTTGCAGCTTGGAAGCTAAGGCTGATCCCAGCTCTTAGCTCGGTCAGTTCTTTCTTGTTGACCTTTCATGTCGAGCCGCTACATCAGCAACAGAAAACATACATCTCTCTCATCCAATAGCTGCATAGCTATTGCTTTTATAGTTCTCCAAAACATTACTGAGAATAGGCCACCACAAGTAAATGTAATTCTTAATTTTATCAACTTGCAGTGATAGCTGCAGTGTTTCTACAGGCCAAAACCCAGATAAGCAGTAGTCAGTAATGAATTTTTATTCAACTATTCAGTAGGAAGAGTGTCATCAGGGCCTACTCAGCTCCACTCAGCTGTGGTCATCAGCAGTTTCTTTCTGTCAGTCCCCATGGGAGAAGAAATGAGAACACTTCTGATCCTTTAATACAGTTCTGTTCTTTTCTAAAAAAATTTCCAACATGGTAAAATAATTTCATTGGCCTCTGCTGGAGTTTATGTTGTCAGTAATTCAAGTTCATAGCAACTGAAAATGAGGACTGAGAGCAGATGGAAATAAAGGAGTTAGAGAGTACTCTCCTCTGTAGACTTCCCTGCCATATACGCAAGACATACATGTTTCTTGAAATGAAAAACATACAAAGACTTTTCTGTCTGCTATAATGTTCAACAGAACACAATACTTGTACAATATAGCAGATACGTTGTCGGATATTGAGGCCACAAACCACAGCCGGACTAGAAATACAAACAAGAGGCCACAGACTTTTCAACTGCTCCTTACAAAATAAATAATTATTTTAAAATAAGTAAAATAATGAATAATAAAATACCATAATGAAATACTACTGCATGGATTCACTCTTTAGGAAGGGTAGGGGGTCTGGGCACCAAAACCACTGATGTCTACTGACCAAAAAAATACAATGTAAGTAATATCACAGCAAACCATCATATATTTTTACATGAATGTGTCTAGACCTGTAGCGACTATCCTTGTGGGATAATAATTCATATATCCATATATCCATATTCTTACCTAAAAGTCAGGTGAGGGTTTGAAGACACAGAATTTTCAGCCTGCAAGACTGAGGTCCATGATGTACACTTTAAAGATTTATTCTTATCTCTATTTAAAAAACTGGTTTTTTAAAAAAAGCTAAGTATTTCTGCTTGCTTTACTTCCTTACATACACAGTTCTTGATTTATTGTTCAGAATTAAACCATGTAGTTAATTTACCAATAAACGTTATATTAAAAATAATGTGTAATCTATAAAAAAGAACATATGAAAGTGAAACAATAAAGGAAAGACAAATACACTGTTGATTAAAAAAAATCTGACATGATCTGCTATAAATTTAATCAGTTTCAATACGTTTGACATACTTTGTCAACAAAGGGCTATTGAAAAAGTGAACAAATTTCACAGCAGCTGGAAATCAGAGTTGCTCCTTTTTCATCTCTTAAGTCAAAAATGAAAACTACAGAGTTGCAGTTCCTAACTAGTGTGATTTGATCAAATATTTTAAGTATTCTACAGACAGATTTCAAATATTTTAAGTATTCTACACGCACATACGCATGTAAATTAATATAGCCAGCTTGTCAACAGTAAAGCTTCAAAGGCTTTTCTTCAGAGCTACACTTACAGTCAAAGTTCTTAAAATACTAGCTGAAACAAATGAAGTTTCATTGATTTTTAAATATCTTGAGATCTGAAGTTTTTGCTTTGTCTTTTCACCAGAGAATCTTCTTTAAGCAAATCACACTGCTGATACTTCATCTTGTCCATACTTGTTGCAGATTCAAACTCTTTGAAGCTGATGTGGCCATCAGAATCCTTATCAACTTCTCTGTAAGAGAAAAGAGAGTCAGTATTTAAATCCCAGAAGACATTAAGTAACCAGACATTATACTTAGCTGTAGATATCCAACATCAATATTGGTTTTGAAGAGTACTAGAGTCCTACCACTTGAATTCTGTGAAAAGAATTAATGAACTAAAAAAATTATTTTTGGGTAGTACATCTCAAAGCAATTTGAAAAGAACAAGTACCATTACGTACATTCAACAGGAGGTAAAAGTTAATTATGATTTGAGCAAATGTAGCACATTTAGCATAAATTTAGTTCTCATCCCTAATTCCCCAGCCTCAATCACCTGTGGCAGAGATGCTCAAAGTTTTATAACACAATATGCAACCGAAGACCTCTAGGTCTTAAAATACTGCAAACTTACATTTAAAATTTCTCAAATTGCCCCATGACCTTCCTCATGCCACAATCAGTTTATTTTGAAACAAAGATTATGTTAAGAGAAGAGATGCTCCTTATGGTTGTAAGGGGAAAAAAAAGCTAATTTGTATGTCAGTACAATTAGTATGTTAAAGCCAGTATTCCAATTGTCAAAAAAAAAGTCTCTGGAAAGTAAAAGCTGTTTAATATTTCTCTCCGGGATATAAGCTGGTAGAAGGTGGCAATTCAATTAACACCATTAACACACAAGGCTAATTTTTATCAAATATACTTTGCAAAATTATTTGATGCAGTTATAAATTAGGTTGACAAAATAGTGTTCTGTGGAGTATTTGTCTTACTCCTACTTAGCTTTCTTACTAAAATATGATGCTTATACAAAGGTTTAAATTAAATAATTAAAAACCTGATCGTTGGATGTCAACATTCACTCATTATCTGGAAGAACATTTGATCAGTTTATATCAATGCATAGTCCATAATTTTATTCATCCTCTGGAATAAAATTAATGATTGTTACCGATAAAATTCAAAGATGACGCAAAGATTGCTAGAATTACAGTGCTGCAAACTTTGCCACCACCATCTGTGTTCAGTGGTAGCATTCCTACCATCTTGCAGCTTGCAAAATGGGAAGCACCTTCTCCCTATACAAACCTGAAAATCCCAACATAATTTATGCTGTTTAGCAGAGATACGTGTTATTATCTTTTGAATGCTCTGGAAATTTCAAAGAGCTTCTATACCCTGAAGAAGTAATACAGTAATTCAGTTTTAAAGAAAGCCTTATACAGAGGGATGGGATGCCCCGTTTCACGCTTAGTCTAAACACACTTTTCAGAAAAGCCTAGTAAAGGTAAAAGAAAATAATTTATTTACAATAGCTTCAACACAGAAACACATTACAAAGTTTACAAAGACTGATAAAACAGAAACCCATTTACATCAACTTACCCTTTTCTCAGCTGCAAGCAGTTTTTCTAGATTATCCAGCTTTCAAAACATCCATGACTATCAGATCATGAGAATAAAGAAAGATTTCTTCTGAAAAAGACACCACATCTTATGATCGTCTTTACAGAAGAACGTCTCAATTTGCAGTATGTGCTTCCCCTTTCCCTGAAGAAGTACTGTTTAGTTTAAAACATTATTATTCTCCCCTTCGATAAAAATTACTAATCTTCCATCCTTTTCCAGAATCGCTCAGACTACCAACTTCCCACTTCTTTGGAACTTTTAACATCGTTTGGTAAATCTCTCAGCAATAAACGATCTGTACTAGTGCTTAACTTTGCTTTCAGTGAACTCTTAACCTCTTGGTCAGACCAAGTTCAAGCCTCATGGTGCAATGATGAACCTTACATGACCATAAACATATTCCTGCCATTATGGAAATATTTAAAGGAAATCAATTTCTTCAGCTCATTGTTGGCTCTAGATTAAGATAAAACATGGTGATATTCTATTGCTTTTCAGGTAAGGATAAGATTGAGATGATGATCACCCTTAATCAAGTCTTTAGGGTCAACGCTGGAGCTGGAGATGGACCAGTCATGTAGTTTCTTTGTGCAAGGGATCCTTTCAAACACCACGTGTTACAATACAAAGAAATGCAAACTTATTCACCAGTGAAGGATGAATGTAGGATAATAATTACAAAATGGAGATGCTGTCATAGCAAGCAGTGACTGAAAAGGACTGAGGAGTCACAGAAAATAATCAGTGAAGATTATCTCCTACTGTGATGCTTTATATAAGAGTATGAATATGATTCTTACCATGTATAAGCAAGATAAAACCTACAACATACAAAACTGATTTAAATTCAGAATACAGTGTTAGGAAAATTATGAAGGAAATACTGTGTCTACATTCTGGTGCCTGCACTTCAAAAAGGATGCTGAGGAACTTAAAAGAATTGAGAAAATAAGTACAGTAATTATACAAGTTATGGAAAACGTGCCTTATAATGAGCCATTAAAATTCTTTGTTTAAAAAAAGATTGGAGAAATGATCCAACCAAATAAAGATTATACATATCTCTGTAGGCAAAATATTTTTGGATAGTAAATATCTTTTTAACCTTACAAGGAAAGGCATGATGATAGGCACTAGTTGAAACCAAAGCCAGAAGTATTTATAACTTAAAAGAGGTGGGGTTTTTAAAATGAGGTTGATGGGCTATTGAGGTAAATCACCTGGGGATATGGAAAGTGATACTTCCTTGGTTTATCTTCTCTTGGTGTATTCTCTCTACTTTCAGGAGTTTCCTAAACCACACATGCATTTCTGCATGTAATTATTTGTGATGTGTATTTATTGCATGGATTCGTCTAACAGCTTTTTGGAGTGATGGGAAGCCCATGGTTTGAACACCCGCTCTTATTACGTACTGCCTCTTACTTGTTTTGAAGCTGCACGTCACTTAATACTTGTATAATATAAGCATTCTTCTCAGAGACTATACGTATCAAAGGGTGCATCAAAAGGTGCATAAAAGGGATCTGTTTTTAAAGATCAACCATCGAAGCACTTTTTAACAAAGAGCCTATTTTGATGACAGTAATTATTATTATAACCTGTGCTATTTGCAAGTAAATTAGTTCATTCAAAGAAAATGTGCAGACTTAAATACCTGGGAGAATGTAGAATAATCAAATAGTAAAATCTTTTTTTTTTAATATTGTGATGTATTATCATAATTTAATTCTGGAAGATCGCTTTATGACTGTTTTAGAAGCTGGTGCTGACAATCTGGCTAAACTGAAGTTAATGGGAGTTTTACTATTAGTTTTTGGGAGGAAAGGATTTCACCCCAAATATCTGAGATACGGGCATAAATCTCATCTTTAATGTTTATATTGATCATGTGTGCCTGCTTGGAAGTTGTTCTTGAAAAATCGCCCTCAACTTTGTGTTGTGCTTGTTCAACACCCTGAGAGCCACTGAACGACTCTTTGAATTAAGAATCACTTTCTGAACAACCAACATTGATATGTTGGGTCATAAATGAATGACAAATAAACTGGTAAGTAGTTAGCTGTTGTAATCTAAAGAAACACTACATTTATTTAAATGTTACGGATTTTTTTGAATCTTGCCAAAAGTAACGTGAAAGCAAGAATGGCCTCAGAGTGTTCAATTTTCATTTTCATCTCACTGAAGCAAACGATGTAGTCATCCCTGTGATTATGAAAATACTATGTCACAGCATGCTGATCTTTATTTCACAGGTCACTATTCATTTAACACTCTTAGTAAAATATATATATAGATATTTCAAGGTGCCTCCGGTAGATTGTCTGATCTTTCACTGAAAATTGAGTAATAACCAGCATCACAGGTTACTGACTGCAAGATATAAATTATTCTCTTATACAATTAGGTAGCTGAAGACTCCCCGGATCACCTAGGTATATTTTCACAGGAAACTGGATTAGATAAATGGTGCTTTGGTTCTGACAGGAATATTTTGACCATGAATCTGAGTAGCTGAATAACCTAAAAGACTAATGTTTAATATAAGTTGCCTCTTGAAGTTTCGTGTTTATTAATTCATTGAAATCAGTACTTATCAGAAAAGTATCCACATGCAAATACAGCCTAGGCTTTTATTTTATAACTAGCTGTATATACATTAATCGGTCACTTAAGATTTTTCCCAACTAACGCCACAACAATTTACATATGGTCAGATTTGTACCTCCTGAGAAAAAAACACAGATACAGAATTTGTCCATAGTATTTCTTCTTTTTGTATGGAAAAACTCTTACATAAGCACTACCTCTTAAAGTAGGCACACAATTTAAAATATACTATATCTATCTGATTAATACATAACTTTTTTTCATTAATACATCTGTCCCAAACATGCAAAAATATAGATCAAAGATTTCAACTTGACCCTGTATTTCTCTAGGTAATTCAGTATCTGTCCTAAATGGTAAATCACAGCATTAAGCAACCATTTCTACTACTTAAAAAAAATGGAGTAGTGAATTTACTGCAGAGCCAGCAGAGACTGCCATCGAGTTGGCTTTCAACTGGTTAGCTCAGTAGGACAAGCCCCAAAAGTCGAGTAAGAGCCAGGATAAGTTAAACTCTGCTCAGATCTCTGATGCCATGGCCATACATCAGATACATTCAAGTGAAGAAAGCAGCTTAAAACTGGCTTAGATTTCTCCACTATGTAAACATCCTTAGAGATCTGTCTTACGCTACTAAAGATGGATGGATCTCACTTTGACTCTGAAAGAACTGAAGTTAACCACTGGGAAGACAGTTTTCATTTCATCTATTTTATGCAGTCAGAAGTATTTAGAGACCAGTGAGATGAAAACACGAGATATACCACATAAATGAAATATAGGAAGAGAAATATAACATCTGGTATATAACGCTGAGAATGAAAACTTCAATGTTCCTTCTCACAGCATTCTACATAAACAGGGGTTCATCCTGGATACTGCTAAAATAAAAAAAAAACTCTTTAAAAGTGATAGAAATGATCACTTGACTTTCCAAATAATTTATTGTCTAATATATGACTTAAAAACATTAAAAATACATTTAAAAAAAAGACTACTTTCCATATACAAATAAATATCAAGTTAGAAATTTGAGGAATTTTAAACACTTGTTTCCATACATTTTACTTTCCAGGTAATGAGGTATTATGAGAAATGATAAATTACAGGTGTCCCTACTTCCCATACACAGTTGTAAGTTATCCAATGCCTACCTGTGGAGGCATACATGGCCTTTTACGCATTGCTGTACAACAACAATTTTCTCAGAGCAGTTGAAGCTATAATGAGATACACCATACCTATAAGAAGCTTATTTCTGTAATACCCCGTGAACTAGAGTGGTTTTCTTAATTGCCTATATTTTTAATTCCACGCTGAAAGACTTTGCAATATTATATACAAGTCTTCCTGACTTAGAGACAAAAGCATGCCAGGCACACAAGATTGGGTCTTCAAATCACGATTTCTCTGCAATTTACATTTCCCTGGTTTTAGGATGTACCAAGAATATCAGTGGTTTTCCCCTTTTTATTGTGGCTAAACAAACGAGATTAAGCATTCATATATATTTCTACCATAAGTCTCCAAAATCAACATCTATCTAGTTCCCTTGCACACTGTGAGTAAAGAGAAGTTGAGCATCTCCTTTGAATTATTTCAGAGAAGTGCTAACCAGTGCAGTTTCCTGCAGTGTTTAAGTACTGTGAGCCATTCAGCAGTGCTACCACGCAACTCTCGCAATACCTTTATTGTCTCAGTAAGTATTTTCTGCATTGAAGACGCTGTATCTTACTTAGACACCAGAGTCCATCAGGATTGCTGGCTATGAGTGATTTATTTAGGCATGGTGTCCTTCTTTGCAGGTATTTCTGGGCATAGTTCTTTTACACAAGCTCCCAGCACCACGCAGATCTAACAATGCCTTTCTTACCTTCACTATTCTGACCTTGCTGTGAAAATCCAAACCCCATTTTCTGTTAAAATAACTTTTATCATTGTATTATTTATGGTAATCTAATATGAACATCATACAGAGCCAGCCTACACAGGAAACCCATGGTGATTTCATAAGAAGGCACCTAAGAACTCCACTGCCTTTTTCGCTAGTATGAAATGACGTTGAATTTTGATCTAACTTTTATTTCCAAGGAAGCAGAAGTACTGAAGAAATGCAACTTACCTTGTGATCCAGGGATATTCCTTTGCTGCTCCTCTACTGTTTTCTGACACTATCTTTCCTCTGCCTCAGTCAGAAAATCCGGATTCAGTTTCCAAGGGAACCATCTTCCCTGTTAAAACATTATCATCCATTGTATGTGTCCCAGTGATAAGATTTACCAGATTACGTTTGTCTACTGCATGCAAATTCTGTTTAACTCTATTACTTTTCTTCCACATTCACTTGCTCTGTAGAACCACTTGTTCTCCCAACCTTCCTCGATGCACTGAATTTCAAAGCAATATGGGTAAATGGTGCTTGGCTCTCATCCTGTTGGCCCTCGTGTTAACTTATTCCTTGTGACTTGAACAATGTCGAAAGATCTGTAGGGTAACGTGCCTGCCATGGGTCGGAGGTGACTGCTTTACTGCCTTTTTCCTCAGATGGAATGTTAAGAGCATGTGGCTCAGAAATTTCTTTCATGCCTTCATTATCTGACTGAGAACATCAATCCCGTCTTCTTTCTTTGGGTATTACAATAAAAAAAATAATTAAACTGCCTAAAAATTAGACAATTTAGAAATACGGGTCTGTTACATGTTTCCATACTATTTGGCCACAGTTTTATAAATTAATATTGACTCAAATAGGCACCTGGCATAAGCTAGGAAAATAAGTCATATTAACTGAAAAAAGTCTTTTATTTTTCTCCTATTCAAACTTCTTATGGAAACAGCAACAAAAAGAAAATAACATTTTCTTAGGCTGTCAAAGTACCAGCCTGTGAAATGAACAGATTCATACAAATACTTGTTATGATTGCAATATAATTCCAGAGAGTAAGCAGAAATATCACTTGAATATGCATTAAACTATACAGTAACCATACAGACCCGTGGGTCTAAACCAGCTGAAATCTCGTATTTCACAGTTTGAATTGCTCTGAGTAAGAAACTCACTACTTGACAATTATTCAGAAAAAAGCTACCACCACCAAATAACCTGAAAACAATTGCTAGAAACTGCAGAAATTGATCACATGCATATAATCTCAACAGTTTGAGAATAAAGTTTAGTAGAGTTTAAAATTGATTATATCTTTTGCATCCAAATTTTAGTGCTATTAAATTTATTTGATATTTTTAAATAAACCATCCAGGAATAATTTAGAGCCAAGACTTTCACTGCATTTAGAAGCAAAACTGTCATACTGGTTGAGCAGTGAGAGTAAAAATTACACTTCATACAAGGAGTCCCTGCCGAGGACAAAATGACCCACCAATTGAGGATTCAGGATTGACAGCTTCTTCAACGAGCTGCTTCTCTTCTGATTAGCCAGCTGGTTCTTTCTACTCATCCTGCTTGCTTCCTTTTTGATGGGATTCCTGCAGAGTTCCACAGCTGTTTGGTTACTAATGTGTATATTAATTTCACTTCTTTAAAAACCTAAGTTGAGAAAAGTCATTCCGATCCTTAGTAAACATTGAAGCCTTACGAAGACACCCCCGGTTTTGCTTCCTGAAACAGGACATGCTGTTGGAGCACTAGAGGTCAGAAGTTTCACCTAAGTAGGAGAGCTTAAGGAAGCATTTAAATTGTCATACAACTATATTACTATTAAGGTAGAAATGCACTTCTCTTTACCTTCAATACCATTCAATTTTTACTATTATTATTATTTTTTAAAGTAGAGAACAAATGAATTATAACTGAGGGGAAAACTGCACCAGTAGTATGCTACCTTCTGTTGTTTCTTCTCTGGGGTCAACACTGCTCTTTTTTTCTGAGTGCACTGCCTGACAACTGCTCTCAGTAACTGTTAATATACCTGCTTCTTGATGCCAAATTTTGTACCTGCAATTTTCCTTATCCATTGATATATGCTTTCCCTGATTTTCTTCTCTCTGAACAATGGAAATGGTCTTGGACACCACAATCCTGTCAAATTTTGTCCCTTCTTTCCTAACCGGTTGTGTTTTCTGAAGGCTTTATGATCCATTCCATGGTTGATTCCATCAGGCTATTAGTGGTACTTGGGTAGAGTAACTCTTTAGCTTATTTCTCGAATGCTTCTCAGCAAGTAAACTGCTGACCAGGAGAACGTCTCAGAAGAGCATTTAAGCCTCTATTTTCTGAGTGTGTTTCTGCATTTTATATCTTAACATTTTTTATTCTAATACTGAAAAAGAATAATACTATGCTCTAGCTAATTTGCAGACTCCAGGGAAAAGCACATACGTATATATATATATATTTCATTATTTTACTTACTATTTAAAGCTGCACTCCTGCATTTTGCAAGCCAGGTAGGATCAGATCTGAAAAGTTTCAAATAAAATGCATCCACTGGAAAAGAATAATGTTAGTGTTCCTTGAAGTCATTCTTGAAACAACATTCTAGAATGGACAAAGCAGACACTCTGTGTTGTACGATGCTATTTTTCTAAAAAAAGATTAAAAGTTGAGTGCTGAAGGTCATGGGCACACGAATAGGCTGAGAGGTGGTGAGCTGAGCTCTCCTATCGGTTCAAAGTTGCAAACCCATGATGCAAACTTTGAAAGAAACGGCAAGTGTCCTCCTTGATGAAGGATGCAATTTCCGCACACTCTTAAATGTTTCTCTGTCATGAACAGCCTCCTTGTTTCTCATGCTTTCAAATGCACATCTGCTCATCTGTGTGCAGCTGCCATGTTGCAGCAAAGTTCATGCTTTGAGCTTCCTAAGTTAGACAGCACCCTGGCATGGTAGCACTGCACACACACATCAGAATCCAATGTCACATTTGAAAGATATTCTTGCTAGACTTGGATTATTATGTTCTTGTTGCCTACAGTTTCAAGTGGATACTACCAATCACCTGTCACGGTCAGAATTTATTGCAGGACATGGGATGGAAATAGCATTAATGTCACTGTCAGGCAGTCCACGCTATGGGCACTGTAGTCATACCTGCTCCTTTTTTTAACCCCTCTAAGCATTTGAGAGCGCTAATGAAGTATGAACCATGTGCAATAGAGGCTGACTGTTTTGAAATAGGTTGTTTCAAGAGACCTATAACCAGGGAAGAGCAGTTGAAAATTGTACCTCACAGTTCCCTTTTTCTTCAACCTCACGTAAAATACAATCACAGATTGAAGGAACTGGAAAGGTGTCATGAACCCCAGTGAACACACTATAGGCATTTTAAAAGTCCTTTTTTTAATCATATTGTATTGCTTACAGTAACACCAATGTCACCAAACTGCCCCAGTATTTGAGCTCATGGATAAAAAGCAGGAGATGGAAGAAGAAACTGAGAAAAACATAAGTTACACTTGGTGGCAGGAAGAAACACTTCAAGGAGCTTGTGGCACAGTGAAGTACCTACTGGCTAATGTCACACAATCCATTTAGGCAAGCCAGTGTATAATTTAGAACTGAGCCTGGACTTCTCTCTCTGACAATAACTCTGAAAGAAGTACACAAATTTATCCTGTCTTCACTGTTGATGATTTGGCCTCTCTAATACATGCTTTTGTCACCTTTCAGCTGGACTACAGCAACGCAATATCCTGGGCCTGAAGCCATTAGCCCTTAGGAAACCGAAGATAACACAGATCACAGCAGCACATTTCCACTGCCACACAGGGTACGACAAGCACATCAAACCTGCTTTCACCTTCTACACCAGCTCCTGTAAAACACTGAACCAGGTTTTATATCTTTGTCATTATCTTTAAGGTGTCCAAAAGTCTAGGAACAGAATACCTGAGGAACCAGCTGAGAACCTGCAGCTCTGCCCCACTAAGGACAAAGCTTATCTCATGCTGTAGATAGATCTTTGACAGAGAATAGTCTAAAGCAGTTGAGCAAATGCTCATAACATCTAAAGCATCATCGCTTGCTATTGAGCACAAGATGGACTTTCTGGATCTTAAACTCAATAACTAGTTCTTTTGTAATAATAATATAGCAATTTGAAACAAATTCACAAAAATCTAATAAGGTTTTTTTTTTATATAACAGAAGACAATGAAGGAAAATAATAGAATCACAGTGAAGTGTTACCCCTGTTTGTCCTGGAAATGATGCAGCCACAAAGATAATAAATTACATATAAATATCTGAGCAGAAGAGCATTTGCTGTTTCTTCCAAATGTAGTGATATTGCACGTCTTACATGAACCAGGGTATGCCATGTCAATTAATCTAATTGTTAAAAAAAAAATACATCAGGGCAACGTGTTTTAGAAAGCTTTAGGAAAAAAGCAAGATAGTAAGAGGCAATGTAAAAATTTCCACAACACTTAAAAAGTTTGAGGACCAAAGTCAGTGAGACAGAATCGTAGATGCCTAATGGACCCAGAAAGTATTGGTGTGCGTTAGTCACTTTTAATAATTCCATTTAAATTTTATCAGACAGTAATATATTTAAGGTCTTGTTACAAAAATCTTAATTCCTCATCCCACATCTTGTGTGCAGAGTTTAAATTAAAAAAGGACTGAAAATACAGAAACACTCTATTCAGTAAAGGACAAATATTAACGAAAATTTCTGCAGGGACATACTAATCATAGTGTCTCTGTAGAAGTTACAAAATGGATGCCATATATTAACCAAAATATTGGTTTTATCAACAATTCACCTTAGGAATACTAACAATTACATAATTATTCTGCAATAAAAGCTTTTGAAAACTGATGATTATTCAGATGAAAGGTCCTGTCTCCCATTAAGCCTTCTCAGAGGTATCAAGTTCCCATTCTCTACACCTAATCAGGTACAGAAACATTTCTCAATTGCATTTATTATATCCATGTAAACAAGAGAGTTTGAAAGTTTTGAGCTGTACCTCTAGCATATCAGCTCCTGTTAGACAGATTCATACTCTAAATGCCACTTGAGTCTTCCAGTAACGGGACACGTAAAAAGAACCATAAACATATTAACATTAATGGAAAGAAATCCATCTGTTATAAACACTGTGATACCAAAAGGAAAATAAAATAATTTCTCTTTCAAATACATATTCCCTTCAACTGAGCTATCCAGTACCATCCTGAAGTTGATTATACTTTCATCATTATATGATGAAAGAAATGGGATGGAGATGATAATCATTTAATCCCTTAAGAATAGCTATTCTGCAGAGCTTTTCACTGTGTGCTTAACAGTATTCTAGCAAGTTATGATCCAGCTAGAATAGAAATATAATGATGCGGAAAGTTATGTTCCCAGTAACAGAGAATTTTCACAGTAACTGGAAGTCCTACGAAAGAAACAATAGGGGGAAACCGGCCACTTTAACACATGTTGTCATAGACAAGTGCACTGATGCAGCCTTTGAGAGCGACAAGTCCATGTCATCAGATGTGGTGAAGATCTGTAACTCCGTAGAACTAAGGTATCAGGGTAACCCATACTTGCCAATCCCGCGTGCAGAGGACATGTGCACATCGGACTGGATGGGATGAGAGACAGCATGGTTCAGACCATACTTTCACTGACACATTCAAACGAAATCTAGTCATGACTCCCAGTCTGAAGGTGCACACAGATGACACATGAATACCCGAGCAGCTTTGACACGGACCATAGGAAAAGGCAGTACGGTTGCTCAGAAGGGTGTTTTGAGGACTCTTTGAGGATGTCTGACTAAGTAGAACCTATCTGTTAACTTGCTGTGGTTCTTTGGTATGTCTGGGATGCCCTGAGGTCTGCAGGAACTCCTGGCATTGTTCCCATGGAACACCGACACTACCTTCCTCCTGGATGAGCAGCAGAACAGCACTTCAGAGATGACTCGCTACAGGGTTCCCTTTCTACAACGTATTTAAAAGGGCGTGAAAATGACTGTATCAGGTAATTCTTGCTGAGACTGCTTCTACACTTCCAATTTCAATTCTGAAATACTTCATAGAAGCTTGCCTATTACCGTGAAATGTTTCAAAATATTTTAACAAGATGGTCCTTAGTGGCTGAGTAAACACGGAACAAACATTGCCTTGTCATGTAAATCAAATTTGCATGCAGTCTAAAAGACTAGTTTGAACAACACGACTAGTAAAAATACCACTAAAGCAACTAGTACAGCAACATTTGATTAAACGTGATTTGTAAAACGCGTTTTGCATACAGGTTACAAAATGCTCATGACTGATTTAATTTATTTTTATAATATCCTATATGGTCTAGGGAAGACAGCATTCAAAATATGTTATCCTTGGCAAACCATGACACCACTTCCTTAAAGAACAAAATAAAACAAGATCAGCAGAAAGTAGAAAATAGTATCAGTTACTGAGCTACATAAAGGGAATGGCATACATCATACAGCTATGGTTCTTAATATTGCCATGTGTCAAGAGCCTTGGAATTGGCACATGCCTCTTGACTTACTGGAGCACAGAGATACAGTCGTAATAGATTTCTATTAATACTGCACTTGGTAGACCTTTCACATTCCATCTTCTGCCTTCAGATTTACATAACTGATTGCTTAATTATGTGTGAACTGTAATATTATTTTAGATATTCAGGTTTTGGTGTTAACTTCAGACACAAATTTTCCATAATATTTTATAGAAAAAGGAAGAATGTGACCGTTTTGTTACATGCATCACTGGAAAAAGTAGAATGTCAACAGGACGCCTTTTTACAACACTGGCATTCATACGCAACTCATGATTTGTATGTATTCAGCTTGTAATAAGAATGTTGTCTAACACATTTCTAAAACACTTAGTGAAAAATTAGTATCTCTCAATTAATTTTATTTGCACCAGAAAGTCTCTTTGTGATCACCTGTCGATACTGCTAATTAACCAGAACAGACTTCTTGGTCTTCTGTGTAATTTGAGAAATACAGGAGCTACAGTTTTTGGGACTGGCACTCCATGAAAGATAAATCCCTCACGAGATAAACAAGAACGACTGAAGCACACGTTCAACCCTCCACCTTTGATTATCACATTCTGCCTAACTACACAGCTCTGTCATTGCTTAGGGTAGGCCTTACATCCCAATTCCAGCTTGATTCTTGCATTACCGTGTATTTTTGCCACATTTCTCCTCAGATGGCTTTGTTCCAGTGACGGGTTAACGAGTTCACATATATGATTGTCATATGTGAAGTGATGCAAAAATGCAAGGTTCTAAGAGTGTTTGTATTCTACTCTGTAAATCATAAATTTTCTTCCAGTACCAATGGGCCAGGTTATATTATTTGGTTTGAGGTATAAACCTCAAGGAACATCAATCAGGAGATGATATTAAATTCTGAAAATAGCATCAGGAATTTACACATTTCGCTGATGCTGTCTGCACTCGAGTAAGGGTATGTCACATGATGGACACCTGGAAATAAATACTTTCATTCAAAGATTTGATATTTCAGTGTGCTGTTTTCTCCCACATTTTTCCTATGCACCTTCATTTCAATATGAGAGCACAGCAATTAATTTTTTCTACATATTAAGGGAGGGCTTAGGGAAATATTTTAGGAAACTATTTTAAAAACAAATGATTCTGAAAAAATGTTAGTTGCAATAAATCTGAGATAATTTTCATGCTTCATTTTTTCTATTTACTAAATATTATTGGGAAAAACATTGTATGAGAGGTAAAAATAGCATTAACTGTATGTCAAATGTTTTTCGCTTCGAGGTTTTCAGATATTTATGATCTCTGATTAATTCTTCCCATTTTTCTCCTTGTTTAGCAACTGGATTTACCATCTGTTTCAGTATGAAGTATCACACAGGGATAGCATAGAGCTGGATAACAAACTGTGTCAAAGGCTGCCTTGATGAAAACAGATGGAATCATACAAACATAATCTTTAAATGTGCTGTTGCGGAAGTTGTACCTTTTCTTTATAAAAGGTAACATTTTGTATTTATTTAAAGAAAACCAGGCCAGCTATCTAGACTATTTCAGTTAAAGATACGTTGCTATATACTTTAAGCATTGAACTAAACTGTTGTTAAACCTCCGTGCTTCGTTTGGTGTGCTCCTACATAGCAGCACTGCATTCAACGAGACGTTACGCATCAAAGCATAAAAATACAAATACATGCTAAAAGCAGATTTAAGAAGGAAACAGCAGAGGTAAACAAATCTCTTTTCAGATTTACAGAAATAGTATGCTCAGAAGGAATCCTAGCTATTCACTAAACTTACTAAATACATATGTTTCGTAGAAACCATTATGCTACACTGGCCAAACCATATTTTCATTAAATTGTCTTTATTTATGTTATAAAAAGACTTCACAGATGCACTAAAGAAAAACAACCTGGGTTTACCGACAAGATGTTAAGTTTATTTCAAGATGCAGAATACCAGCATACGCTACTCCTCAGAAAGAGAAACAACTCATTTATATTCAAAATTCTTAAAGGACAAGAAGGCTATTTAGCAGCCCATGGAGCTAGAGTATCCTGTTTCTGCAAACCCCCAGAACAAGGCAGTGCATGTTTTCCCTGTTGAAAGCAGAAGTCTGTGAATGTGGTGTATGCTAGATCATGGCTACAATACTCTACACCGAGTTTTGTTAAAAGCCATGGTCCTTGCTGTCACAGGGCACACCCACAGATGAATTAATTTAAAAAAAAATACTAAAGAATTGAGAAAATAAGTGAATTTACAGTTAAACTCTTCCACCCACTGGTAAAATTCCCTTTTCTTTCAGGAATCAGTTCTATAATTTTCTCTCTGCTACTGAGATATGACTGCAATAGATAAGAAAGGTGGTGGGAAAG
>NW_010409901.1:68970-92071 GCF_000710305.1 Buceros rhinoceros silvestris
AGTAAAAATAACAATACAATATTTTCAAAACAAAAATCTGATTAGAATCAGAGAGTACTCTTTTTCACTGGCACTTCATATTTTTTCAAAATTTATACATTCCTTCAGCAATCTGTAGAAAACTACTTCACATTTTATGGATAAATGTCCTGGTACAACTGTACCCTCTAACACCATAAGCGGATTTAATGCAAAACCTAATCCATTTGCATAGCATCTGAAATGAACTAGCTTTCACTTTAACCTTATGTTTTCACATTAGAAATAAAGAATATAAACACCAAATTTGCCACACTAGATCAAATCCTTGGTCTTACCTTGTATGCAGCCTTTGATAGTTATCAATAGGCAAGATATTTCAGGAAAAAACACAAATGCTTGCCAATAGCCCTGTGTATCGAAACAGGCATTCACAGAGGACTGTTCTTCCCAGTGGTCTTTGCCATGTGTCTCTCTTATACGCTTGAATATCCATATTTTCTCACCTAAATTAAAACCTACCTAATATAGCTTTCTGTATTTTTACTCCTCATAGGAATAAAAGGCTTAAGCTTTTTCTGAATAATGTTGAATATTAGGATTTATATAATGCGCTCTGTGTTCTTCAAACCTCATTGGTTTTTTTTTGCACGTGGTATTTGTTCTTCTATTTCAATAGAAGACAAGTACTACTCCGGAGTTCCTTGACTTTTTTAACATCTTTTTTATTTCTTTCAATCACGCATGTTCTTATTCATCTCTTATTCAAGCTGACTGATCCCAATCTTTCCAATTTCTTCTCACACACAAGTTTGCCCTTATCTATAATACTTTTTGCCCATTTCTGGATTTTTTCCATTAAAAACAAAGCCCTTCTGAGTCAGGAGGTAGAATTTATGTGGTCTAACTTGTCATCAAAAAAGTTCTGTCTAGTTGAAACTAGTTATCATGGTTTCGCCAGCCACTGGAGAAAGGGAGACGCACTTCCTGAGCGGAAAGTATCCCATCCCACCACAGGCACCTAAGAGAGGTGGGATGAAGCATCCCCTGTAAGTGATACTTAAAAGAAGAATGAGAGATGAGACTATTGGTTCCCACTGAATCACGTGGAGCAACAAAGGAAAGGAATAGTAGTAGTAAGTAATGTCTATTTTTCTATTTAGATATAAATACTATATTCTTTCCCATGAAGGCTTGCAGTTGCTCTGTAAATAAGTTACATTTCTGTTTCTTAAAAGAAATCATATTCAATTGGAAAGGCACTGCATAAGCAGTGGAATGTGTTACTCCATTTTAAAAACTGATATTTGAGTTCAATAACCAATCATGGACAGAATCATAAATAAGAAATATGACTGGCAGACAGATGCTCTAGTCTAGAACTGGAGGCCTGTGTTCAACTACTGGTGCTTCTATTTGTTCCAAGGGTGACACCAGCTGAGCCATTTTACCTACCCTGTGCCTCAACTTCCCTGTTTACAATGTGGAGAGAATGCTACCCTTCACTCCCCAAAACCTCTCATTACACACTTCAAAAGCAGCTGTTAAGATTCTCCGATCCTAGTCTGTGGACATAGAAGTCTCTAAGAAATCCACTGCTCTCGTCATTTTATTATGACATCCAACACAAGAATACGTATTTTCCCTGTTTTGTCCAACATACAGATAAAAATCACAGCTGCTTGGTAGTTTAACCATGAGCCAACTACAGTTAAGAGATTGTTTTCCTCTTTTTTCTTTCCTACCTCCACTTCTTTTTCTCCATTTTAATCCTTTTTTGATGTTTTTTCATTATAGCTATTGAAAAAAGAGTTGAAGCAAGGGATTTGTATTTTGGTCCTAAAGACGACAAGATTACGTCAACTTTATCTCTTTTGGTTAGAGCTTTAAAGATTCTTCCCTTGGATTGAGGAAACTCAGCTTTGTAATTCAGAATGGATTTAAGAGTTGAAAAGTCATTACTGGAATTCGGGAAGCGCTACCTTCAGCACCTTTTACCAATACCATTGAAAGTCTTTAACATGAACACTAAGCCACCAAATTCAGCTAAGAATAGCAGAAAACTGTTGCTGGGTAGGAAACATCAACTGATGGTCTCAAATAGCTTGTCTGAGTGCACGGATTGCTACAGCAAAGACTAACAGCTCGGAACTGCAGTGAGTGTCTTCAGCAGCTTACGAAGGGAAGCCGCACTGTAGCACAGTTCAGGTGTTGTAAGATGGAATGCAGTTTTCTATTTATCTGCATTCGCACAAAAAAAGAAATGCTTGTTTTCGCATGTTTCCAGCTCACCCCATAATTCTGTGGATATCAATTGCAGTCCGAAAAATGACTTGGCAGCTTGAATAAAAAGTTCCTCTAATCCACCCTTGAAGCAGAACAAATACTACTAAATTAAAGGGCTTCTTCCTACTAATACTCTTTGTGTACTCTTTCTCTTTTCAGAAATGTTTTAGCCAGGTGTAGTCTCACCCAGGCAGGTGAAGCACTGGAAGGCAGCGCTATCCGAGACAAGTGTAAAGGAGACATGGACCTGGATGTTGATTTCATAGAACTGACGTTAAGTATTGCTCTGTCTCAATAGCCTGTATTAGTCTAACCTTAGAACTAAAAATGACAGAAAATCTCACTTTCTGAATTCCATAGGCAAATCACAGAAGTTGCTTGTCATTATTTTCAATGACAAAAAGAAAGATGTTTGTAGAAATAAAAGCAGCTTTTGTGGACTCTCATTTTTCCTTTGTTGCTGATCAGTTGCTAAAAAGGCAGGAAATGTAAATATAGCATGGCCAGATGGCTCAATTCTCTTACTCTGGAAGGTAAGAGACATGTTATGAAGGGAATTTTCATGTCTCTGAATCAGAAAAGTTCTTCATGCATTTCCAAATGAGTAGATAGAGAGTTCTTTCATTTGGAACTCCAACATCCAGTGTCTGTAAGACAAAGAACTTTTTAGTTTCCTAATATCAGTTATGATAAAATCAATGTAATGTTGTCACAACTGAGATAGCCCAAGAATTGAAAAATTTATGGGAAGAAGTAATATGTTTCATGAGACAGCAGGATAAATCAGGCAAGATTTCAAGCATAGCAGTTATTCTAATCTTGCATCTTCTGAATGGATTTTTTTTTAAATAGAAGCAATACCTTAAATGCAATATTATAACTTAAATGTAAGTAAGATAAAGGGATTTTTAACAAAACCACAATTTTTTAAAAATAAAAATAGCACATGCTAGATTTTGGCATATTTGGAGGCCACCCCTGAAAGTTCCGTTATGTATGACATCTAAACAGCGAAGGGTCTTGAAGCTCTTAGCTACAGTGAAAAACAATGAGAAATAATGGCCTAAATGTTAAAAGATTGGCTATACCTGACTTACTCAACTCTTACTAGAGCTAGTAAAGATATTAATTCTCAATTTCTACAAAGAAATTCCATCTGAGTTTTTATTTTGTCAGTAGCTGACCATAGTGTTGGGATTTTGGAAGGAAAAATGTTTGCTGGCCACTATTCTTCAAAAGTAGTTTTCCCCATTGCATCTGACCATCTTTATCCATTTGTGCAGAGAACATTTTAGAAATTACACTTTCAATCATCATCAGTCCAATATAACAAAATATTAAAGTTAAGTGCTGAAAAGTGTACAGCTGTCTACGAATTCTCGTGGGTAATTATGCAAGACAAACATTATACATTTGTAGTAAATGGCATTTACCTTCCTTCTACCCAACCTTTTTTCTGTTATAGACGAGAGTCATGCTTTTAATTTGTAGCTTCTCACATTTTTACTATGCAAACCAATGAAGCAATAAATTTGTTTGTAACAAAGGAGCATTTCTGCCTATTGAAATTTTAATGATAGCGGCATCACAATACAGATTCAACCTTGTAACTATGAAAGAGAACGATAAAAACAAATTCATATACACTCTAACATATCCACAAAGAAAACAACAGTTCTGAAAGGTACAAAACACTGTTAATCATTTACTGTGCTGTTATTGATTAGTAGTTGTTCACAGGTCATAAGTTCACCATATTTTCCTATAGATTACTTACTAAACACTTCCGTGCAGATACCATTGTTTCAGTAATAATTTTTTATATGAACTGTTTCGGAGAAAAGAAAACAATCTCATGTGCAGATGGGCCAGAAAGCAGATATGCAAGCTAATAAAAAAAGAAGAAATCAGTTTTACGCCTCAATATAGTTTGCATCTATACGTTACCTGCTTCTCCTCTATTAAGACAATATCATTTATAGTCTAATTCTTCTGTTCTCATTCTGGGATTTTTTCTTTTCTCTAAATTCATATTTCTAAATTCATGTTCACCTCTCCAGACTATCTTACCTTTCCTCTTATTGCTTAAATCTTCAATGCTGTTAAAGCAAATATGTTTCCCTTTATTACTCTCTTTCTTTCTTTCTTAGAGCTCCTTCCTATGTTCCCAATAAAACGTGTTGTATTCAGCAACAGGAGCACCTGTATGCACTTTTCCTGGTTACTCCAGTTGAAAACATTAGAAAATTATGATGTTGTTAAATTAGTAATGTACTGGTTGGAAAATATAGTTAAATGGTCTAAGTCAACCACTGAACATTTTGGACATACAGCAACATTTTTTTCATCACCGTCTTCAGAGGGGGTTGAGAAAATGACGAAGTTGATTGATAGATTTATAAGAACACTATTCCAAGTACAGAGATACAGGAGCAAAACAAACTAGATATTTCCACATTGAAAGATTCTGATGAAGGATATTTTCATGAGGATTTTAATGCTGGGGAAATCAGCAGTTAGTAATGCAATTTGTAGCAATCACTGGACACTCACTTCCCAGTATTATACGTAAGCCTTGGCAAGAACTGGAGAAGAGTGCTATAATACTTCAGTGGAGGACACGTGCTATGCCAGAACTCGGGGTCATAAAACTCACAGACAGGCCTGTCCAGCAGATTAAAGAGAAACTGCCAGCAGAACTGAGACTTGCAACCAGGAGGGATAAGGAATCGCATGTCTAAAGGTTCAGAGAGGAAACTGAGAAACTAAGTCGTCCAGCCTCTGTACTTCCCCGCCAAAAAAAATATCTGCATTCTAAGTGATTTGATATTGAATCTTTCACCAAGTGATTTGGCTTCTGTAGCTGTTGCCCTATCTGCTTCCTGTGGTGAACAGGTCATTTAGAAGGTCCTTTCTAAAACAAATATCTCATTTTGATACAGTGAAAAATTCAGGAGAGAAAGAGTAAACTGATAAATATTTAGTATCAAACAACAAAATTCTTCACATACAAAGTCAGCCTGAAAAAGAAGGTCCAAAGACTGCTCTATCACCTCTTGAAGAAAGACTCACTTCTGGAACATTTCCACTATTTATATTAATAAGTAATTTAAACACATTTTCAAAAGTTAATTAAGAGCATTGTATCACGTAGTAAAAAATAATTGTTACTACATCAAAGTCTTAGCTAGTGAAAAAAGACCATTTTTTCAAAATGCAGAAACATAGTGTTTCAACTGATTCTCCTTCTGACAACAGCGAAACTGTTCTTTTACCTTGCAATGGCTTAAAAAAGCTAAAACTCAACTGATTACAAACAGATGATTAATAGATTAATCAGTTAAAACTAAAATGGCTTGCTATAGCCATCTAGTCTTCCTTGATGTGTAATAGGCCCCAAAATTTCCAACCAATAATGCTCTGATGAAGTAAATTACTCAATTCAGCTTTATAGCTAGTCAGTCTAGGTTTTTACCTTAGTTATAGATAAAACTGCTTTATTTTCAGCAACCTTTGAAGAAATAAGAGCTGCTTTCTATGGGATAGATATTACTTATATTCAGTAAATGCTTTAATGAGCCAATTTAGATAAATGGATGAAAGGCAACAGCTTTGATCATAAAATATGATTTTACACTTCAAAACCGTCATTTCACTATAAGCTTGAATTATGTAGTTAAGGAATATCACTTGATAACATTTTATACTCTTACAACGTTATCACTTTACACTGTGCATGTCTGAAATATTTGCACCACATCAAAATATTGCATGAAATAAAACATTTAAAAACCTATGTTTCAGTTTAGTAGACTCATTCATTAGAATGTTTTGTGACAAAGGTAAAAGATTAGCTTAATTTACAAAAATCCACTCCCGGAACAGATACAGGAATGGTGATGTGCGGCATTACCATTCTGTGGGAGAGCCTAAATGACATCTCTTATCTCTTTGGATCTCTGCTGTACTAAGGTCTAATTTTTACTCTCTGAAGAAATAAGAAGTCTGTCCATGCATCTCACTGATATAATTTAGGAATTCTTTAATTCTTATGGGTATTAGGCCTGATCAAGGCAGTGGAAAAAACTGATTTTTGCAGGAGCCTGAACAATTCGTAGTATAGAGTATGCTCTGTTAGTAAGGGACTTACTGACCATGGAGTCAAAGTCTAGGATGTAAAGATGCAAATTTTACTATTAATTTAATTCAGTAGGGGGTGATTCTTCTTGCAATACATTTCTCATATGGTAAATTGAAGTAAACACTTATTCTTTCGCCTGATGAACAAAGAAAGTGGAATAAATCATAAATAAAAGAAAAAGTTTGAAGTTGTGAAAAAAACTGTATTCCAAAATTATCAAAGATTTGGCACAGCCCCAGACCATCCTAAGAATGGAGCTAAATGTGTACAAAGCCAATATATACAAAGCAAATGATTCCTAGAATGGAAGAAACTCACTAATCAAAAGATTTGTATAATAATCATCCATCTGTATGAAGCACCATATGGCAAACAAGACTGTAATTTCACTAAATATGTTTTCTAGGAGAAACATGTTGCTTGTGTTTTCAACTAAGTAAAAAAAAAAAAAAACCAGCTAGTCATAAATGGCTGATACACCCAAGTGAGGGGAAACTTTTGATGTAAATATGAGGAAGGCATGGAAAGCAGCATGCTGCAATAATCACACATCTGAAAAATATATTTCATGTGTCTAAGAGAATGTGTAAATAAATAGTTTCAAGAAGAAGAAATCCAGGAGGCTACTGGCAGTGAACTACATGATCAAACCTTCGTGAGGTTTTTTAACATAAATAATTTCAAATCACTAGCATATCAAAACCAGCTTAGCTTTTAAGACATCTGTGCAAATAAAATGAACACTTCAATATTACTTTTTTATGCATGTTTGAAATAACAGAAGATTACACGCACAGGGATAAGATCTAGAACTCTTGTATTTGTTTATGGAAATTCTGCGGATATTGAAGGATATCTCCTTCAAGAACAGAATTGTAGCATATCTATATAAAGCACATACCAGTCTACCTATATTCAGATAGCTGTGCTTCACCTGGAAGATGAGTCCCCTGATTTTACAGTAAACAACAATTCTAGCAAAGCAATACTTCCCCTAACGATTTCAGGAAGGCTGTGGAACTGCGTGTGCACTGAGAGGTTTCCTGGGTTAAACCATTGATGGGGCAGCTTTTCAGCTAAAGCATTTAAATAGACTACCCTAGTCGTAACAATACATAAATCCAGTGCTTACCTTTTACAAGTTCAGGGGCATAGAGAAACATCGAATCAAGGAAGAAACAGAATTTGGCAACAGCTGAATGGGCCTGTTCTGTAGATATCTTTTCATAAATGCGGCGAGTGTGTTGAGGAGTCTCTTGCCTTTGAAGAGAAGGATAAGCAAATCTAATTTTGCAGGCATGTATTCTTAGCTCTTTGGACCTAGGTACGTCGACAGAAGACCGCTCAGTAAGAAGATGCAATAACAGGATTAATTTTTAAGGAACAAAACTGTTCAATCTTAAGCAATCTATGGGAGTAAGAAAATAAAAGTACATAAGAGAACAGGAAGGGAGCAAAGGGTGGCAAAAACTAGACCAACTGACTGGAACTATATAGTAGAAATATGTAGGATTCTTTTCTTAATCTAGATTTAGATAATGAAATGTCTATCTGGAACTTGCACCTTAAGAAATGACATTTTCATTTTTGGCAAAAGAAGTCCAGAAGAAACCACCTGAGAGATTCTGTTGAGAGCCTCTGAGGGGAGGCTAATTTTCCCCTCCACTAATCATGATTTAACAATTAGAAAAAGTGTTTCCTGCATGAAAGACTTTCTTGTCAGCTGATCTCTGACTCTGCCTTCAATTTACTAGATCTGACCTGATGTAAGTTCTTTAAAATTCTTAAAATTGTTAAAATAATCCAGTAACAGTGTTAGTCTAGTTTGCTACAAAGCACTGCCTCTGCCAAAAACCTTCCACCACAACTTCACTGGCAGTCTCAGCAACGAAATTAGGGGTTGAAAGCTATGAATCAATTGGTAAAATCGGCATGAAACGGGATGATTTTCTTCTTGTGATAGCAGGGTCCTCCAACCTAGTCTTGAAGTACAAGAAACGGGCATTGTAAAAAAGCACCCAGGGGAACTGTACCAATAGTACATCATTCAGTTAAATCATCTAATTAGGGGTCCTCCAGCCTAGTCTTGAAGTACAAGAAACGGGCAGTGTAAAAAAGCACCCAGGGGAACTGTACCTATAGTACATCATTCAGTTAAATCATCTAATTATAGATACAATCTCCCTAAATTTTCATAGAAGTCTCTGCATGTTCATGTAAAATCTTGAATATCTAAGGAGATGCCTTGGTTTGGATAATTTGAGATTAGGGAATTATTTTGTGATGTTTAATCTGAATAAAAAGAAACAAGAGGTGTGAATTATTTTTCCTTGATTTGTATGACACATTCCTACAATAAAATACTACTCAATTTAAACTATTATTCCAGTACAATTTTGCATATTACTAGCATCTAAGGAAAAGTATACTAGTAGCACGGTTTTGAAACATTGGCATTCTTTTGATCTTTAATAACATTATGTTTTTAATTTTCAAAACAGATTTTTAAGCTGTTATTGGGGCCTGCAAATTCGGTATCAGTTCTTCAGTTTTAACCATTTCAAGATTTCAGATGTAATGCTTCAGGGGAACCTTAACATCCACAGTGTTTATTTTATAGAAAAAAAAGCATAAATGCAAGATATTAATGATCTCAGGCGGACTAGAAATTTCACTTATTAAACTTAAGATTCTCAGTCATATCCAGCACACATGAAAGAAACTGCTTCAGGCTCCATATTTCTCTCAGTTATCTTGCAGAACTCCTACTACTGCTTATCTATCTTTATTAAAGAGTAGAGGTGGGTAAGATAATCAGTATTGGCTGGTAATCTTAAAAAAAATACACATATAAGACAGGTAGGGGCTTCTGTTTAAAGGAAGTCTCTTTACCGATGGAGTCTTCCAAACTTCTTACATAGTTGCACATATCTATCATGTTAATTTTAATGAGCTCTGCAAAAAGGTTACATTTTTGACCTCTGGAGCTCAAAGATCAAGTTATTGCAGTTTTTCTTCTTGTTAAAAAACTCTGGAATCTATTCATACCATGGACATTATATGACCAATTGTTTTAATGAAACTTGGGCAAATACTGAAGTATGAGTCAAAGTGATGCGTTGCCTACAGCCCCAGTGTCCATAATTAATTCATCCTGAAATAATTACCATATCACCTATAACCCTGCCAAAGCATGCTTTAAGACTCAGGACTCCCCGGAGAGAACCATGTTTTATCACTAATTGGTGTTGAGAAGAGAAGTTGGAAGGACGAGGAGGCTGGCTTTAACTCTACTCTTCAATGTTAGCATAGGCAGCAAGTTATTCTTTCTTTTCATGCTGGTATTTTTGTTTCTATGTTTGTTTGCAATGGCCTAGAAAGTTTAGTTTCGAGCCAAACTAGAATACCAGACAGTTCAGAAGCTCATTAACCAAACAGCTTTACTAAAATTAGAACTAAATTTCACTCCTTTTGTCCAAGCTAGATGATATGTGCCTCATTGTTGCTATGGGACCTCGAACTTAAACCAGATGGTTGGGTTTGACCCAGATATCTAGAAACCATACATTCTGCATCTCACTGGATTGACTCACTGGCATTTTTTACAGTGCTGCTGCTAGCAGCGGTCTTGCCTGTGTATGTCTACATTGTCCTGTGAGCCTGCGACAACAGCCTTAGGAGTAGCCTGAAGACTTCCTCTGAGAATGGCGAGCCATGCATAAGGATGTGCTCAGTAGCTGTGCACATTTACTACACATACTCATGTAGGCTGTCCAAGGGTTATCACAGAGATTAATATGCTGATCTGACTGATCACAAGTGTTCCTAAAAGCAATAGAAACAGAATTAGTTGTTTTCTGCTACTAGAACAGGCAATATGACGACAGGTTGAGATAGTTCTTCATAGATTAATAAGATTTCAAGTTAAAAGGAATCATTAGCAAATCTAGCGTGACTTCCAATATTGCAATCTCAATTTTTCTTGCTAATTGGCTGCATTAAGTCAAATAAGTCCCACGTAGTTAAAGCAATATTTCTTTTAAAATAACAGGTAGTTCCCTATTTCTCTTGATAATTTGTTCCAATGGTCACTCTCTAACTGTCTTTTCACCATCATTCTTTGTTATTTTGCCTGTCATGGTCTCATCAACTTATTCTACCAGCACTGAAAATATCACAAAAATATTTAATAAAATGAACTGCAAAACCCAAAAGCAAATACCTCAATTTAATGATATTTTTCCAATGACTTTCTGACATCTATTCAGTCAGTTCTTGGTCCATATAACAGGAATAATCATAAAATCATTCAGGCTGGAAGAGACCCTTAAGGTCATCGAGTCCAACCATTAACCTAACACTGCCAAGTCACCACTAATATCCAGCCTAAACCTCCCCTGTCACAATTTAAGACCATTTCCTCTTGTCCTATTTCTCTTGCTACTTGGGAGAAGAGGCTGACACCCACCTCGCTAGAGCCTCCTTTCAGGCAGCTGCAGAGAGCAATACTGCTATCTTTTAAATCAGAAATTTTTATAAATTATGCTGTACAAATACCTAAGTATGGTAAATCTACACAATCTTCTTTACCACCAAACTTGTAATTCAAAGAAGGAAATCAAGCTTTGTCTAAATTCTGCCTTGCTGGGGGCACCAAGAGAAAACCAATAAAGAACACGTCACACCCACTCATTTCTACTGTCAAATGGGACACTACAAGGCAGAGGAACTCGCACAGCTTGTAAAATCACTGCTAACAGAAGTTCTCGAGCTTGTATGCATGAGCCGTATGCACATTACAGAGAAAGCCACATATAACTCTCCCTTAAAAGCAGCATTTCTCAGAGTCACTGGAATAAAAGACTATTTGATGTAAAATATTCAAAAATAGTAGATTCAAATATGACAGCATGACTTTCAACATAATAGTATTTTCATAAAGATAATTACAGTAGCTCTAGTAACTCTCTGGGTCCTTACATAATTTCAAATTCTTTTTTAGTTATCTGTTCTATTAGGAATGAAAATGATCAGACCATTTTTCTATTATATTTATGGGATGTTATTGAACACTATGATTATAAAGACATTTTACCATTTCATAAAGACCACCACCATTTACATTTGCAACTGCAACCCGTCTACTTCTAAAGAATACAGGCAGAGCATAATTTTAGAACCTGGGAGAGAAAAATACTATGTTGGGTGTATTGAAAAAAGAAAAAATCCTTTATTCCTTTCCAGAACCCATTCTATGTCTAGTGGAGGCAGAAAAATATACAGACCTTTTAATACTAATGAGAAAAGTGCTGTTTTGAGAAAAGCCACAATGCTAAGCAAGAGAAATATATGAACAGTAAAAGGACCAGAAATAGCACTGTAACCGTAAAGCATACCATTGATGCTGGAGTAACAACGGAGATAATTTAAAACTGTAAACAATTTGTTGCTGTGGGTCTCCTCTATACACGTACATAGCACATGCCTTCTACAACAAAGTAACCTGCTCAGCTGATGTAGAACGAGTGGTGGACGTTGTCCACCTGGACTTCTACAAGGCTTTTGATACAACTCCCCACAGCCTCCTGCTAGAGAAACTAATGAGCTACAGACTAGACAAGTGGTCTGTGTGGTGGGTGGGGATCTGGCTGACAGGCTGCACCCATAGCATGGTGGTACACAGCTCCTTTTCAGACTGGCAACCTCTTACAAGCAGGGTCCCCCAGGGATCGATATTGGGCCCAACACTGTTTAACACCTTCACAAGTGATCTGGATGAGGGGATGAAGTGCACCCTGATGAGGTTTGCTGATGATACCAAACTGAGTGGGTAAGTGGACTTCAGAGGGGAGAGCCGCCCTGCAGGATGACCTGGATAGACTGAAAGGATGGGCTAAGAAGAACATTATGAAGTTCAACAAGGACAAGCATCAGGTATTGTACTAGGAAAATATAATCTGGGAGGGCAGCACAGGCTGCTGCACCCAGCTGGGGAGCAGCTCTGTGGAAAGGGACCTGGGAGTCCTGACTGACAATAAGCTCAGTATAATTGAACAGTATGCTACAGCTGCTATGAAAGCCAAAAGGATACTCAGCTGCATCAGTAAGGGCATCACCAGTAGGGACAAAGAAGTCAGTATCCCACTCAGTCCTTGTCCAGGTGCTAGGCCACATCTGGAATACTGTGTTCCAGTTTTTGTCCCCATTATAAAGAAAAGATGAGAACAGGCTGGAGAGGGTCCAGAGAAGGGCCTTCAAAGATGATCACAGGACTGGGAAGCCTGTCCTGTGAAGAAAGGCTGAGAGAGGAGGTTTTGTTCAGCCTTGAGAAAAGAAGGCTTAGGGGAGACCTTATCATCATGCTGCAGAATTTAAAGGGTGGCTACAAAGAAGATGGAGACTCCCTTTTTAGAAGGGGTTACATGGAAAAGACAAGGGGTAAATGGGTACATGTTACTCCTGGGGACATTCCAGTTGGACACAAGAGGAAAATTTTTCCCAGTGAGAACAATCAGCCATTGGAATAATCTCCCCACGGAAGTGGTGGGTTCCCCAGCACTGAACACTTCTAAGATGCAGCTGGACAGAGTGTTGGGCCATTTTGTCTAGACCGTGCTTTTGCCAAGACAGGTTGGAGTAGATGATTCTTGACATCCCTTCCAACCTGGTATTTTATGATTCTATGCACATGGTAGAGTTCTTTATGATAATACTAATTAAACCGAAAGCACTCTTAGGGAGCCATATGAATTTGGGATCCCATTCCAAACCCAACACTTCACTGGCTAGTTTTCTACCCAACAGCAGAGGAATTGGTCATCACATGGGTCCAGGAATAATTAACAGTAACAGAGGCATGGTTCTGAAGCACCACAGTTTTACTTATTCTGTCTTTGTTCAGGGCTTTCATTACCTGCTACTGTCACAAGATTGATTCACTCTCTCCAAGCAAAGAACATGGCTGTGTCCACTTTAACAAACATATCTTTAAGGAAGGTCTTCTCAGAATAGATCTTCTGTTTCTACAACAGGTAGCTTGTTACTTTAGGGCAGATTTTTACTAGGATGAAAACCAAAAAGATTACCAAGGCAGTAAAATGAAATAGGATGTGAGGATTTGGAAAGAGCTTGAGGTCTTAATTCTTCTTATCTACTCTACAGCACTAACATCTTACAGAGCTTTCACATTAAATCAAAGTTTTGGGTATTTTATTGTGTACCTGTGAAAATAGAGTTTTGAGAATGTTTCCTAACTTCCAGTTCTGGGCAGTGTTTGTTAACCAACTGATTGTTGTGCATATGCTGAAGTACCTGTATCGTTGTAAAAGCCGATAGATCTCAGTCAGGTCTAAGCGCATCACTGCTTTATCTTGATAAAGGCCTATAACTGGAATACATATTTGTAGAAGATTTAAAGAAAGATTGAAGTGTCGAGATCAAAGGCTTAATTCAACCCAGATAGTCACTATGGTAGAACAGCTTTCTGCTTGCTGTTTTCTCTAGCCTGCAACATGAGAGTGCGGTGGCCAAAGTTCGATTCCTCAGCCCAGGCAACTAGATACCCATTTACCGCTGATGAATTCTGGCACAAACCCAGATAAAGATTGAATTTCTACTCAAGGCTGATAAAGAAAGGCTTGGTTTTCTGACTTGAATAAAAGCAGGTATATCTGAAAACTTCTCATTTTTTTCAGCTGCACCGATCAGTCTATACCAGATAGACCCTGTCTCTATACCTCTACAACCCTGTCTCACCTGTGCCAGTGTTTTAATTTGCCCATTCTTTTACTATATCCATGAAAAATGAAAGCCAGCTCCCAACTCAAAGACCTCTCATCCTTAGTGTTCCTGTATAATGATTCATAAAATAGAAAATTATATGCTTCACTTGTCTTTTTTTCAGATACTAATCTAACAGAGAAACTTTGTTGCAACATGGCAAGGGTAACGTACCAATACATACAGGAAGCGGTGAACCAAGAGAAAAAAGAAAAGAAACCCAAAGAAGGTATGATTTTCATCCAAAGAACGGTTAACAAATGACAGATCCTATATCATGTTTCGTTCGGAGGAAACAGCATTAATAGACACTCGATAACAAAAATTTGACATTTATCTAACATGCCTTGAATATGCCTGCTGCTCCTAGAGTTCTAGTGGGTTTGGTTCGCTTCTGAGAAACAGAAGAATGGCCCTCTTCTCTTATACAAAGAGGTTTGTGATGTGCTGATAAGAAGTACTATATACCAATTAGGTATTTATGAGGTTTCCACTGCTTGAGCTCTCCAGAAAAACCATACCTTATGCTACCTTGCTTGATTAAAAGATCATCTACCATCAACCAACGCTTAAATGTCTTCTGGAATGTACAAGTGCAGCTATGACAAATATCACCTTACCTCCTGTTCATGCTATTTTTCTCTATGCACCTCTCTATAATTTTTCTTTAATTTCACGTTTGCTGCTGATTTCCTCAGAAAACATCCTCCTCAAACTCAGGGAAATAACACTCTCATGACCGAAGAAGCTTCACAGCCACCAAGAAAGAATCGGCAAAAGGAGGTTGAAAAAAGCCTGTAAACTTTGAAAGAGGATTCTTTATAATTTCATATACGGGATCATTTTCAGGCTGATATGCCTCAGCTTCCTGTTTGTAATGTGGTGGTGGAAAGAGTCAATTGTTTCCAAGAGACCTTGTGTGGTGGTGGTGGTTTTAAAATATAAGAATCAGCTGAAGACCGGTTTAATTCAGTTTCTGTTTCCTTCCAACAGCTATTCCTAGACCCTTCGGAGAAGGGTACCTCCATCGTAGTAAACCATTAAATAGATTGTTCACAGATAAATTTCCTTCTTAATCTAATCCATCTACAGCTGGTGACTGGCTGTAATGTAACTCTCAATGTAATTTATTTAAAACCAATGTAACTGTAATGTACTGTCAATGTAACTGCAAACAACTAATGTAACTGCAAATATCCTTATTATTCATCTAACTATCTCAACTTCCTGAATACAGCTAAGCTTCAGACTTCGGGCTGTATTCAATGGAATGCATTCTTCCCTTCTCTGGTCTGGGCCAAAACAAGTATCAAAAAGTATATCCTTTCAGCAAAATTCTTTCACTCAGTTTTATTACTACCGCTTTGCTTTACTACCCTCATCGGATAAAAAATGGAATTATAAGGTTTTACATCCATAGTAGGAACTGGTATTGTGTATCTTAATACTTGTCCGCTTCCTAAACCAATGAGTCCCCTGCTTTGCAGTCTCCTCTCATGTGGAAATCTAACCAGGTTTGCTCCTGTCTCCTTAACTTATTTCTAAGCTGGAAAAAGCTAGTGTTCAAAGGCAGGGCATACTTTTAATTCACACATTTCTATACTTGTTCACAGTATTTTTTCTATCCCAGTCTTACTGGATATTTTAGTGCTCTTTGAAATTAATTTAACATTTACAGCGCAAATTCAACATCGGCGCTTGTCTCACTGACAAAAGATATCTGAAACCAAATAATTATTCATTCTAATTTATATTACCTTTATCGTTGAACACATCTCATATGAATCCTTGGGCAATCATCAATCACTCCTCCTAGCTTTACTGGGAGCCTCTGACTCCTCAAAACCTTCTCTATGTATAACTAAGGTAAATAACATTATGGCATTTCTTAGTGTTGCTACTTGACTGTTCATCTCCTGTACTGGATTTTAAAACCCTTAGGCATTTCCTTACACCTCTTTTGAAAATTAAAAGTGGCCTTATTTTTCTCAGTCTTTTATTCTCATTCACCATTGTACAGAAACACATTTTAACTGATAGCTAATATTGTTGAAGTTTCTCCAAAAGGTTATTCGAAAAAGCCTTCACAAATCTTGGAAGCTTGACTTCAGTTAATATTTGTGAAGTACTTTGGAACCATAATTGTTCTTGATAATAGACACACTTATCTTCTAATTCAGTGCCACCACAGAATCATTAAGGTTGGAAGGGACCTTTTGAGATCATCTTGCCCAACCCTCTTGCCAACTAGGTTGTTCAGGATTGTCTCAAATTGGTTCTTGAATTTCTCCATAGATGGAGACTCTACAAACTCTCTGGGCAACTTGTTCAGTGTTTGATCATCCTTCCAGTAAAAAAGTGTTTTCTTGTCTTTCCATCCACATATACACAGCATCTTCATTGCAGGCACGTTGCATAATGAAAATAATATTCTAATTAAAAAAAAAAAAGTACACACAAAAAATGGAGATGTACAAGCTAAGTACAATCTCAGCATTATCTTGGTACAGAATTCAACAAATTTTTGACTGGAAGAATTTTGGAACCTACTGGATCTACTTTTTCTGTTTTCTAAACATTCTCATCCAGTTATTCTACAAGCCTGAGCTGTCTCCTCTGGGATTTGTTGTTGCTATGTTTGTATACAGAGTTCATTGTTTCAAGTGCTCTGCAAGTCAGATTAATTAAGTATTCATTTGGATTATTTCACTGCTGCTGAATCAAGGCAGACCTACATCTTATAGGAATATAAGTACTTTACGCTTCTACTTTTAGAGCACATTCCTCACAAAATAGTTGATTTTCCTCATAGGGACCAATTATAAAATAGAAGGAAAATGGCACTTAGTGATATTGGACCTTTAAAAAGGCTGGCAGAAACAGTAACAGAGGAAAGATACTTATTACTTATTTTTGGCTCCTTGCAGAAGTTGATAATGATATACATATTCATGACATTTTTGCTAGAACACTGATACACATTGGAGAACTTCAGTAAGTTTTAAATGCTCACTTAAATCTGCCCCTTTTCTCTCTGTAAACTAGCTGTGAACTGTGACCAGAGAGCCTTAGAACTTCTCCAGCTTAGTTCTGCATTCTTTTCTCCTTAGCCCTCATGGCTGAAAGGAGGACCAATACCTTGCTGTTGCTGAACTGTTCCTGTTCCTGAGAGCCTCAGGAAAAGGTGCTCCTTGTGCAAAGAGGTAGCAGAGATATTTGCAGGTATTTACTAACAGGACTGCAGGACATGCCCTTAATCACGATCACCAACGGCTATGCAAACACTCAAGACTGAGGAAGGAAACCAAGCAGTATTACTACTGACAAAGGATTTTCTTTTGGTTTTAGGTAAAGTTGTGTTCTGGATAACAGCAATAATTTTTTTTCACTGATTTTTTTGGGGCATTCCTTTTCACATAGGGTACTTAAAGACCAGTGGTCAACTTACTTCGGCATAGTATTACATAGTATTACATAGTTTATCACTGGTTTTAGTTAAGGCAGATTTTTGATTCCGTGTTAGTAACACAGCACATTAAGCTACATCCAATAAAATCAAAGAATAATACAACTGTTTTGCTTAAATAAATGCCATCTTCACACTTAAATCTGTGATATCCTAACAGTCCTGAGACTTTCTTGTACATCCATCTTCTGTATATATGGCTGTTCACTGTGACTCAGCAAAGTTGAAGGCAGATAATGAGGCAATGGCAAACTTCTGGAGTGAAGCAACCACTGTAACTGCCACCAGAAGCTATCAAGTAAATAAATCCATATCCAGCTGGGGCCTAAGCTATTAAAGGGACTAGTTAACCGTGGATCTTCCTGCAAATTTGGACCTGAATATTCTTCTATTACAAACGTTCCTACCTTTTGCTGTCACAAAGAAGCTTCTATAATCTACCTGGCTGTTTTTTTTAAAGAAGGTTACACTTCAAGAACCCCAGTCCATGACTCTAGTAGTCTCAATACTTACTGGTGGTGCTAGAGGATACAGCAACATGAAAATGGCTTCGCAGGTTGATTAATCACACCTGAACTAACTTTGCAGAGTTTGAGTGGTACGGATTAAGCTAGGCACAAGGCCATGCACTCAGCGGGAACGCTGAGCGGCTGCTCAGTAATTGAACAATTTCACTTGATGATGATTCTGAACAAAAAAAAATGAAAAGGGAATTCTTTTTTAAAAAAAGAAAAGAAAGCACTATGCAGTCACATCACTGAAGACCTTTACAAAATGCATCATCTCAAAGTGGCTCAAATAAAACCATGCAGCAAATCCATTTTTGATTACTTGATTCTTAATTTCAACAGTCTTTTAAAACAAACGTTGTAAACATAGTTTTTCGAGATTAAAAAAAAATCACGTACAGATCTAATACTATTCAAATAGCTTATGATTAGATTTGGAATCTATCCTACAACCAGTTGAGCCAACAGAGTATAAATATATATGTGTATATATATATTTACAACTTCTATCCTTCTGTGTGGAATTGGAGCACTGTAATGATGTCACATAATCCTGCTGAGTTGAGGTATATAGAATCTCAAGAGTTTTGGGATTCCAAATTACCCCATATTTTTGGGTGTAAATTTCCAAACGTCTCCTGTGAAGTCCTTCCTACTAATGTTAGATTTCAGCCCTTCGTTACAACATAGCTTTATTCAAGTCATCATTCAAATTATTATAGCCATAATAAATACAAAAAACCACATCTGAACAACAGACTAGAACTTAGACTGATCTCTGTGGTTAAGTAGCCTGTTTTTCAATAATACTGATAATGTACGAGAATAAGTTTCATGTAATAACAGGCATGCATTACAATAACATTTTACAGTCCTCCATTATGGCATGATCGCTGCATGAATAGCCAAACTTTGTAAAAGCATTTATTACGGTGGTATTAATGTGCTCAGTATGGCTGGAGAGAAATGCTGGTTTGCGATAAGGAAGCCGAGGCACAAACAGTACAATTTCCTGTATGCAATAACCTTTGGCAGGTGCATGAACAACCACAGGTCCTCTCCCTCCTCTTACAAGACAATCATTCCAAACACATTCATTGATCTGTGTATGTTAGACACCCTTTGCAGTTCAATGGCACAGAGAAAGAAAAAAATCCAGTATTTATTTTGATAGATTTTTCTTAAAAATTCTTCATAAATCCCAAGCCATATTTGAAGAGAATTAAGTGAAAAACTGTACTGTAAGGAATTCTGTCTAAGCATTAGAAAATGAGGCTTTAAAAGCAACCACACCAACACACTTTTTCAAGAAGTAAATCAGTGGCAGTAACTACGGGCAAACCGGATCCTTGCTAAAAGAGAACAGTGTTATTTCAAATGCTTCTTTTCTAAGTAACTGAAATAATTACAAATCTGTGTTAACTTTATGTTGCAAAACAAACTTTTATTCTATTTTAAGTTTATTATTTTGTGGGGTTTTTTACATTTTTCCTTACAGTCAATTCAGATTTTTAAGTACACGTTTCCTCAGGGTAAGCTATATCACATTAAGGCATTATTACAGAGGAAGTTGCTGCCTATTTTTTTATAGCAAATGTTACAAGGAAGAGATCAGTCTACAAGCAATAAAAAAAGTTTCAGTAGCATTCTTTAAATCTGGTTTTTCTCCATCCTTGCTTTTCTCATCTTTTTTTGTACTCCTGGTTATTATACTGTACCATGCCATGCACATGCCTCTTTCCTTTAATTACTTTTTGTACTTACTTCTTCATCCACACTTTTACTGCCTGTTGCTAAGCAACATGCATAGCATTAGGACATAGATTCATTTATCTTTGAACGTGTTCTACTTCCTATTTGTGTCATTCTTTTCCAATACTTGATCCCATTCAATGTTGCTTTTGATTTCCACATTTTTTCACACCGTGTTCAGGGTAACTTGCCTAAGAATATCTATACAATTTTTAAAATAATTCCTAAACAACCAATATAGTTTTATTATTCAATGTTGATGCTATTTTTTCATTTTTATCTCTATTCAATTGGGAAAAAAGAGATACAGAAAATATTCTGTAGAAGCAGTGTATGTTTACTTGGGTAGAGGTATGAAGAACAGAAGAGAAACGATACCAAAAATGGACCTGCAAGAAGAACAAAAGGCAACATGAATTAGCATCTAAGATGGACCTTGTTTCATAAATATGGTGGGTTCTTAGAGTATAAAGTTGATGGAGTTAACAGACAGGAGCAAATGTAGGACTTAAAATGTGGAATGTCTTGAATAAACCAATTACTTCAGCAATTAGGAAATGGAAGGCTTTGGCCCTGTATGTTTCTTGAAAGCTACACAGAATATCAAATGGCTTAACTTTAGTAAGCTTTCTCTGAAAGATTTTTAAGGCTTACTATATAGACATCACAGATGTCTACTTTAAAGGGTTCCTACTAACATTAAAAATTGAAAAAATTTGGTTATGAACTATTACAGAATATAAAAGAAAATCAACCACCTGCCAGCATCCCCTACCTCTACTCAGTTTTGTTCTCTTACATTCCTTCAGAGTCAAGGAATATTTTAGTAAATTCTCTTCAAAAAGCCAGACAGGGTTATGACAGGGTACAAAGGGGTTAATAAGGTCCTAAGGAATTAGTCTTGCCAAATAACAGATGCTGTGAGCATCAATCCAATTTTCTCTTTTAGAAAAAAAATTACTTAGAGGAGCAGAAACAAGATGAGTAGAGAAATAATGAATCTAGCCTTTTATAGATTTGCTTCATCTACCTACCACAATAACATGATTCCTCAGTGATTTCTCACTTTGCCATTCTTCCAATTCTTTTCATGCTTCTCACCCTTTTCCTTCTCCTTTTTGTTTGGCTTAGTTAGAGGCGGTATATGCCACAACTGAGTAAAGCTCTATGTATGTTTAAAAACTACAAAAGCACTTACAAAAGAACTTGGTAAACATAGGCTTAAAAAATAGAAATTTAAGTCCTAGAAACATGGGATAGTTTAGATTTCTGTTTGTCTCCAGTTTGATTGAAATTTGCCAATGTATTAAAAATAATTAAGGCAGGATAGATGGGAAGCGTGAATGCATATGACTTACTTCTCTAAAAAGCAGAATGGTACACAACGAAATAAAAAATAGAGGTAGTATTGATCAAAATTCACCATATAGAATGAAAATTTAAGGTGTCTCCCTGCTCCAGAGTAGGCAGCATGCTGTAATTTGCTTCAGCTACACATTCTTAAGTCTTTCTTCTACACGACAGCACATACATGATCGTTCAAAAGGCCTCTAACTTTCCACTGAACTATACAGTAAAGACTGACCTCTTAAATCCAAACAATGTTCAAGCAATAACAAAAGTATCCTGTACTCTTCTGTGGAAGCATGGCACCAGCAGCAAGCAAAGCACAAGGTGTGTGCTTCCTCATCGGCAGTTATGCCAGTCTCGAATCACTCTTGACACAAAAGAGAAAACTTTATTCTTTGGCATGGAACTTCATCTTCACCGAGTTTTCCCAGTCACTGCAAAAATCTTGTTCTATTTTATACATGTCTTCACGGGACTAAGAAACATTAAAAGTGGTGAGGAGGAAGGGAGGATAGATTAACAGTTCTATCAATACAAAAATCTCTCCTAAGATTTTCTTTAATATATTATATCATTCATGATTTAGTCCGTGTCCATGTTCTATTGATTGCCCTCCTTTCCCCAAGTTTTCAATTAATCTATAATATTAATGAACTTTAAATAAAGCATTCTAATACCCCCATCTTACATGTCAGGCCTCTGGCACGTACTAAAAAAGAGCAGATATAAGAGGTGTTTTTTACTTCTCTGCAATCTGTTTGAACAAGTCAACAAGGCAGATACCATGATGGGAGTCTGTTGCAGACTACCCAGGATGAATATGCAAACAAAATATTCTACAAGCAGCTGCGAGAAGTCTTACAATCACTAACACTTCTTCCTCTGGGGGACAAGAGAGGAAACAGTCCAGGAGGTTCCTGGAGCGTGTGGAAGACAAGTTCCTGACACAGCTGGTGAGGGAGCCAACTAGGGAAGGCTCCTGGTTTTTGCAAACGAGAAGGACTTGTGGGTGGTGTGAAGGTTGGAGGTTGTCTTGGACTTAGCGACCGTGAGATGGTGGAGTTTTCAATTCTTCAGGAAGCAGGGAGGAGGGTCAGTAGAACTGACACCTTGGATTTCCAGAGGGCAGATTTTGGCCTGTTTAGGAGACTGTTTAACAGAATCCCTTGGGAGGCAGTTCTAAAGGGCCAAGGAGTCCAGGAAGGCAGGACAATCCTTAAGAGGGAAATCTTTAAGGCTCAGGAGCAGGCCGTCCTGGTGTGCCATAAGATGAGCCACTGAGGAAGAAGACTGGCCTGGCTGAACTAGAGAGCTTTGGCTGGAACTCAAGAAGAAAAGGAGAGTCTATGGCCTATGGAAGGAGGGTCAGGCCACTCTGGAAGACTACAAAGATCTCGTGAGGCTGTGCAGGGAGAAAATCAGAAAGGCCAAAGCCCAACTAGAACTTAATCTGGCCGCTGCCAGAACAGACAATAAAAAATGTTTCTATAAACACATTAACAGCAAAAGGAGGGCTAAGGAGAATCTCCATCCTCTGCTGGATAGATAGTGATCAAGGACAAGGAAAAGCTGAGGTACTGAATTCTTTCTTTGCCTCAGTCTTTAATAGCAAGACGCAGTGTTCACTGGGTGTCCAGCTCCTTGAACTGGCAGACGGGGACAGGGAGCAGAATGACTGCCCCACAATTCAGAAGGAAATAGTCATTAACCTATTGCACTGCTTAGATGTGCACGAGTCTATGAGGCTGGATGGGATCACCCAAGGGCACTGAGGGAGCTGGCAGAAGTGCTCACCAAGCCACTTTCCATGATTTATCAGCAGTACTGGCTAACGGGGGA
>NW_010409901.1:92174-92602 GCF_000710305.1 Buceros rhinoceros silvestris
CCAAAGGGCAGTGGGGGAGCTGGCAGAAGTGCTCACCAAGCCACTTTCCATGATTTATCAGCAGTCCTGGCTAACGGGGGAAGTACCAATGGACTGGAGGTTAGCAAACGTGATGCACATCTGCAAGAAGGGCCAGAAGGAGAATCCAGGAAACTACAAGCCTATCAGTCTGACCTTGGTGCTGGGGAAGGTTATGAAGCAGATTATCTTGAGAACCATTATGTGGCACATGCAGGACAACGTGCCCAACGTGATCAGGCCCAGCCAGCATGGGTTTATGAAAGGCAGGTCCTGCTTAACCAACTCGATCTCCTTCTATGTCAAGGTGACACAGTTAGTGGATGAGGGAAGGGCTGTGGACGATGTATACCTGGACTTTATTAAAGTCTTTGCCACTGTTTCTCACAGCATTCTGATGCAGAAACTGG
>NW_010409902.1:0-3697 GCF_000710305.1 Buceros rhinoceros silvestris
GGGGAACCATGTCAAAGGCTTTACAGAAGTCTTGATAAATTACATCAAGAGCTCTTCCCCGTCCATCAATGCAGTCCCTTCATCACAGAAGGCCATGAGGTTCATTAGGTAGGATTTGCTGTTGGTGAAGCCATGCTAGCTGTCTTGAATCACATCCCTGTCCTCCATGTGCCTTAGCAGAACTCCTAGGAGGATCTGTTCCATGATCTTCACAGACATTGAGGGGAAACTGACAGGTCAGGAGTTCCCAGGGTCTTTCTTTCCAGCCTTTTTAAAAATGGGTGCAAAGTTCCCCTTTTCCAGTCACCAGGGACTCCACCTGGCTGCCAGGACTTTTCAAGTATCATGGAGAGTGACTTGGCAACTACATCAGCCAATTCCCTCAGGGCTCTGGGATGCATCTTGTCAGGTCAATAGACCCAGGTGTGTTCAGGCTCCTCAGATGGTCACGAACCTGATCTTCTCTTAGAGTGGGAAGGACTTTGCCCCCCTGGTCCCTGTCTTGCGGCCCATCAGCTCAGGGGATGTGAGAAGAGAGGTTATCAGTGAAGACTGGGGCAAAAAGTTGTGGAGTACCTCAGTCTTCTCCTCATCTCTTGTCAACAACTTCCTTTTCTGGCTGACCTACCTGTAGAAGCCCTACTTATTACTCTTTGCATTCCTTGCCAAGGGATCCCTTGCCACGGCTCCAGCCATGTCTTGGCTTTCCTCATCTCATTCCTATGCAACCAGGCAGTGTCCCTATACTATTCCCAGGATTTCTGTTTGAAGATTTCAAAAATGTTCACTTTCAAAGTGATTGGTCTAAATATGTACATTTTATCCTACTGTTAGTTAACAGAAGTATAAAAGGAGCAGCAAAAGAAGTACCTAGATGCAATTGTTAGACTTGCAATTGATTATAGAAATAAGAAGAAAATAGACCTGTTTGAATAATCTGATTATGTTTTTGTAGTTCTGTCAAATATTAAATTGTTACTATCACATGGGAAGTAAGATTCCCCAAATATTTTGAGAGATGTAATAAAGAGAACTAGGGAAATTAATTCATGTACTTAAAAAATACATTGCGTGCCACATAAGAAAATCTCTTCTAGTCAGCTCTGCAAAATACTGTCCCATGGAAAATTTTCTCGAAACTTGCAGCCTCTGTTTCTGTCCAGAAAAACTGAAATTACAGAGCTGATACCATTTACCATATCTCAGTTGACCATATACTGTGTGTAGTTCCATTCCCATTTCTGACTTTCAAAGAGGTGAGTGTGTCTCTGCTCTGGAAGAGGCATGTCCTAGCTCAGCCCTGAGCTGGGCAAAGGGCTCCAGTTTCAGTTTTAGCAGTGTTTTACTGTATCACTCACAGGGATGTTGCTTAAGTGGCTGCTCAACTTTTTGCTTTCATCTAGTGCTCTTTCTGTGATTTAAGGACATGTTTTCAAAGCTACTGAGCCAGCTCCAATTGAGTTGCAAGTAACCGCTCACTGAAGTGCCTGTTTCTTAGCTCAGGTGAGATACTCTCCTCAAAATCTTCACTCACTGATTCTGCAAGATGCTGCTTTTCCTCTGCATTAAAATGATAGATCACCATGTAAGCAATTAGCTGCTGATGTAGGAGAGCAGCAGGAAAGAAAACTCTGCTATAAATCATACTAATGTATACACACAAAAATTGCACATAGAAAAGACATGTTTTGACCAGGAAAACAATGCCTATTAAATGAGGCCATTTGCTTCTGTTTATTTGCCAACCAAGATGAGCATAAATAATTCAACCCTGCAGTGATCTCCTTCAGACAATCTTTTCCCTCTGTCCCCACCCCTCCTCCAAAGTAACATCAATTTTACCATAATATTAAAGCTCCTTTTATTGCGTCCATGCAACTGAGTGGCTAGATGAAAACTTACAAATGACAGACACCTAAAACATACCTACACATTTAGATGTATTTACATACGTATATGTATCTGCGCTTTAACAGTATGAAGCAAGGCTCACTCATGCTGCCTTCTGATAACAACTCTATGTGTACAAAGGGAGCACAGTGTAGTTTCAGTACAAAACACCCAGATGGCATACATAATTACCTACACTGGAAAAGCTGTTTGTTTGGGTACACAGAACACTGAAATCATACAAAGTCTAAGCTGCCGTCCTACATATAGCATGTTCTAGCATCATTCTAAACAATCTCATGGAATTTACATGGATTTGGTTATGAAGTAAGGTAACGAACTTATGAGGGAAGTGGCAAAGCATACCAAGATGACATTCAAGTGACTGGGTGAGCTAGTAATGGCTGGATACAAGAGTCAGTACTTTCCATTAGCAGATTTGACTTGTTGCAGGCAAGGTACCTAAATAAATTTATACATTTATGCATCTTTATTCATACTATGCTTACCTCTTTCATTCTCTTTTTAAAAAGGGATGAGTTATTTTTCTACCCAGAAATTGAAACTGCACAGGTGGACAGTTTTTCAAGGCACTGAAATGTCGCCATTTCATTGCAGCTGTATCTCTGCATGTGCTCAAAAATTTGGGGTTTGCTGGCTTGGGTGCAGTCCTGAAGCAGAACAATGAACCTGAAATAAATTCATCAGCCATTATATCACCTTCCTTCCTTCCAGAATTTCTAATCAGACATCCTGCCTTCTTCATTTATTTACCAAGTCAATGGATTTCAGCCAGCATATCTCTGATGTGTGGAGGAAACAGACACAGGGATTCTCAAAAAGGAGCTGTTGCCAGTCTGCCTGTTTGCTATACAGGGGCCCACATCCCCACTGGAAAAGGCTTTGAAACTACTAATCTAAATTAATAAAATTTCATTATTGCAAATGAAGCAGCACTGGTTTCCTTTAAGCATGAGAAAAGTTCCACAAAATTAATCATCCCATTTTTCTCTTAGTTACTCTTTGATGGGTGAGTCTGCGTGAGTTCATTAATGAAATCTTGATAACACCTGGAAACGGCAAACACATTTAACTGGAGATTGTATGGTGCTGGTCTCACCAGCAAGAGGTCGCTGAACTCTGAACAGATAGGATTTTTGAGGAGATGCAATTAAGAAACCAATTACACGCAACGAATGATAGCATGGGATTAAAAACTTAAATGTAAAACGTGGCTTTTTATGACTGGCAAAGTTCCCATACTCCTTCATTTCAGAAAGATGGACTTGGCTTAGACGTAATATGGATGCAACTATTCATTACGATTTTTGATGGATTTGAAAAGCATCAGCTGAAGGTCCTCCACTCTCGCACAGCACTATTAATTGGATTTCACTGAAAGCTTCAGAATAATATTAAACTATTTGACAAGTGTTCCTTCTAGGGGACTTACTATTGGATTTTTCTTAATTATTAATGTAGAAACCCTACAGAAATAGAATATACCTTTTATTAAGACTAACTATAAGGAATCTGGGAATTCTTGAGCATTTTCATATGATACTCAGGAAGGAAAAAATGAACTGAAAATCACTTTAAAGAAAAACCTACATTTCCTCTATTACCAGAATTGATCATGTCTTTTCGGTGTAATGCAAAGAGGTTTGTGTCTCTAATAAAAACACAGATGCAATAAGTTGAAGGTGAAAAAAAAGCACAAGTACACAACTCAGCACTAACTAGAAGTATGGCGATTATTGTCAATCACCTTCATCACCATCATGGCTTGACTTCGCGGACGAAGATT
>NW_010409903.1:0-861 GCF_000710305.1 Buceros rhinoceros silvestris
TTACTCAGTATTCATATCTATTCATGAGAAATACCTATCTTCTGCACTGCTCTAATAATGCCCATTAACTTCATACTTCTCAGAATGCAAGTTCTGGTGGTTCTTTCTGGAAGTTTTCTTCTGCAACTTACAGTACTGTAAAACTTGTATTTATGCTGCTACTTTCTTTTTCTGGAAGAAGTATTTGCAGGGATAAACAGCAGAGGGATAAAAAATGCTCTCTTCAGGCAAACAGTGTCAGTGTCTGTATCTCCATCTTTCAAGTGGGTCAGTGGATACCTGCATGTTTTTAAGATAACTAAAATTAATTGGTAAGCTGTAACACTGCGCTATGAAGGGACTGATACGAAAAAACCCGAAGAACAGCTATTGAAGATTCCAAGAAACAGTTATTGTAAATACTCGTACTTGATATTATCTTTCGGCTTTACAAGGAATAGTGTTTTTAAATGCTTTATTTCCACATGCAGTATCTCCAGAGGTGGAACTGACTGACTCACTGGAGCAATTAAGAAGCGTAATATTAAGGCAATAGTATAGACATTTCTGAAGGTACTGGAAATATTCCTAGGCTTAAAGTGTCATGTTGTCTTAAGATCTGAGCTCTCACAGGAATATACAAGGATGCACATGTTGAATCAGACCAAAATTTCAACAAGGTCAGAATTCAGCCTCTGCCTCCTGCCAACAGCAGGAAGAATAAGGTAATTTTGTGGTGATACTCCCTTTGTATGCGTTGGCCATTTCCTTTGCTAAAGGAATTTTCAAGACAGGTGGAGAATTGTCCCTAACAAGTTTTGACAGATATTTTTTCCGGAAATTTATGTGACCTCCTTGCTTTCTGAGCTCAGTGTGCAACAT
>NW_010409903.1:1677-2082 GCF_000710305.1 Buceros rhinoceros silvestris
TGACATACAGTGTTTATTGGCTATTGTCTTTACATGAATCTGCTGTCTCTGCCTATACCTGTGTGTTTGGATGGGCGTGGCCTTATCATTATTACAACAGACCGTCCATTTGCTTTCCCTGCTAGTTCAAAAAATGACATTACAAAATTTTGAGATTTGTGTTTAACCTTAGACCTTAGCACATTTTTCATAATTGTAAAGTCAATAAAGTCCCGAGATTCCAATCCTGAAATCAGTTGCCAACAATACAAAAGATCTTGAAGAATCTTTTACTCTGACTTTTAGTCTTGAGAGAGTTTTATTAAACACTAACTTGCAAAGTCCAGTGCATTTCTAAGGCGTTTTTTTTTCCCTCCTTTTTATTTTGTATTTCTAGGGTTTTATTCCATGATCACTTTTTTGTCC
>NW_010409904.1:0-20323 GCF_000710305.1 Buceros rhinoceros silvestris
CCCACCACCACCCCCCCACGCTTCCACTGTTTGACCCTTGTCCCAGCTAAAAGCACAAAACATGTTCGGTGCAAACTAATACTCTCAGGCCTGCTGCTGCAATACCCGGTGATCCACTAGAGCCATGTAGTCATGCAGTCTGCGTGGGGAGGCGTATCAGCAAACACAGGGAGATTTGCAGAAGGACTATTCAAAACCAGAGCGTGTGTAGGATCGACACACAGCATTCACCATTACACCTTCCTTCTAAAGAAGTGGTTTCTCCAGCTGGACAGCAAAACTTCAGTCAAATGCATCTGTAGCGATGAAACGCTTAAAAAAATACCACCATGGCTAAGGAGAAGTTAGTAGAAGAGCTGAGACTGATCTCTATTTCTTGACATCACCCATAAGCTAAACTGAAGCAGGTGTACTGAAACGAAAACATAAACCAGTGCATTAAATTTGGGTTTGCAGTCATAGAAAAAATTTCTTACAAAAAAGTCCATGTTAAAAACTCCAAACCTTTCCTAGATAATGATCCAAAAGAACCTCACAACAATAGGTTATTAAATCCACGTGATATTGGATAATAATCCTCCAGTACTTCTAAGTTATTTTCGTGCTGAAAATCTGAAAATAAAAAGTCGCAAAGTGTCCTAGATGAAAACTGCAGAAGGATTTATAACATTCAGGAAATAAAAGCAATGTGCTCCACGGGTCAGACAGATGTAGTATTTTTCTAAAGACTACATAAGCCTTCTTTAATTATGACAAGAGGAAGGTCTGATGGTTAGGAGACCTTGTGAAACGTAACAAGTTTCAGTTCAATGTGTTGCTCCACTGCAGCCCTCAAGTGTGACTTTGGTCATACCTGCAAACTGGAAATGTGACTCCCTTCACCCTCTCTTAGCCTGGATGCTCTGATGAGGCGGCGGCTGGGCTACTCCTGCACACACCACGGCAGATCCTGATGTCGGTGAAGTCTCCATGTCTGGCTGTAATGCAGAAAATAACTAATAAAATGAGAAAGTCATTTTTTCAGAATTAGAGGAGAAATCAGTCAAACAAATACCAGATGATTAATCAGTTAAATTTCTAGCACCAGCCTGGGAATGTACTTCTGTTAGAATTGGTCCACCTTATGAAAATAATAAATTTTCATGAGGGTTTTTGTTGGATTTTTTTTTCCCCTCCGTGTGCGTAGAGGTTTCTTATCATGCTTTGCCACCAAGTGCCATCCTAAACGTTGAGCCCTTTCTTCGGGCTGTAGCTAAAAGGGAAGAAAATCGTGATCTCTCGTAATGACAGCTGTTGGAGGGATTTGTAGGAATCACAATGCCTGACCCAGCTGTCGTTACTTCTGCCTGGCCCAGCCACCACCTCGTACACCAGGAGCCTGCTCCTGCGCTGGCTGATGCAGAGGCAGTGTGGGACAGGCAGTGAGAGACAGAGCAGGGCAGCTGCAAATGAAAATCACCCTGGGGAGGGTTACAACTAGATAAAGTTTTCGACAATAAGATTCCAGAGACTGCTGACTGGAGAAAAGCTCAATATTTTAGTCTCAGTACAAATTTGCTTCAATCTTATACAACTCCCATGCAGCAGCATCCACAGCTGCATGCTGTAAACAACAAACAAATCTATTTCCATCAGCCCTGCTGATGCTATGAGAAAAGTGCCTGAGCATAAGACATGCACAGATGTAGAGTCTCACCTGAGCCTAGTGCTGCCCTCCATTTGGCCCCTCTAACTTAATATCGTTGTTACAAAGCTATTGGTCTCCTGGTAGCGAGCTGGCTCAATGCAGAGCCTCTTCTTCCAGCTAATCTGACAACTCCGATCCAAGAAGCATCAAGGGCCCAATTAAGAAGACACATCTTATCAAGGAGCTTATTTTGCATAACAGAATACAAATGACGAATAAAAATTTAATGTTTAATAACTTAGTACAAAGAGGGCTGTTGATATAGAATGCCGGGAATTTTTATGGCGGCTGTCAGACTTGTGATAAAACTGTTATATAGGAACACTTGGCAAAAAACAGCGTAGAATTTTTCAGTAATGGTGTGTGCATGATATTGCATTAATTCTTGATAGGAAAGTAACTGTAAGCCTGGGAATCAGCCAGTTTGAGTTTCACTGTAAGGTGATTTTTTTTTTTTGAAGGACATCTAAATACATTTTAATGAAGAGTTAGCTGAAAGGATAGCTGGTACTTCATAAATGCATTTCTGTGTTTGCTGAAGTCCAGAATTTAGAGGCAAATCACCGTAGTCCCTCTGGGTTCAGAATACCTTTGTCAGATTCAGTGATGTGGCTGTAGTTCGCTGGTAACCATCGCTAATGGATGGCAGGGAGTAAGCTGAAAGAGGAAGGAGAGGTTATCCATAAGGCCTTGCCCTTGCTGCATAGGGGCATCTCTTCGATTTATTCGTACCGTATGGAACAGTTGAACATGGTTGTAGCTCTCTTCTGACTTTGAAGATCATAATCTAGAGGAAAGCTTGACTTGCCTTTCTTCTTATGATTGCAATTTATACATCAGAAGTCCTTCATGCAAATAAAAAGAAAAAAAGATTTTCGTGCTTTTAAGATCCAATACAAAATCAGTTCTTCAAACTGCAGGTATGCATTGTATTATCAAAGAATTAGTGCAACCTCTGTAACTAGCATCTGTAAATATGTCAATAACGATCAGGCAAAAAAGATGTTCAGATTTTCTTCTAACCCTTTTCATATAGCTGGTGCTCCTGCACAGGCTTGAAATTCTTACGTCATATTCTGACAAATTTGTGATATATCTTAAGCCTTTTTGTACAAAAAAAAAAAAAAAATCCAAATATCTAAGTATAGAAATTAGTCATCGTTACCAGTGCACTTTAAAAATAAAGTGTCCATTAAATAATGCTAAACTAATGCTGGATTAGAGTGGAACTCTTTTAGAAGTACATATCACATCTATATGAATACTAAATTAATTTCTTATTCATTCGATTCTATTGTATTAGTGTTATTGCAATGAATACTAAATGAATTCCTAATGATTGGATACTTAAAATAAAGTGTTACCCCTTTACAATAGTCATCAAACTTTAAGGACAAATTGAGATAAAAAAATTATGCACTGGTAGGGGAAAAAATTTTGAACTGTATACTTCAGAATATTGAAAGGTATAATTTATTTGATGATGCTAATATTGAGATGCAGTCTTATATTAGAATTAATACTACAGGAGTAGACCCTTATACAGAGGATTTGTTGCAGAAATAAAATCTATCAGTAACAGTTTCATTGTTCCATCGTTATGAACTCATTTGGTATTCACTGTAATAGCACTGATCATAATGAATTTGTTTGATATTCATGTGGCTCTCACATGCATTAACATAGGCTTCTGTTGTAATTCAACATCCAACAAGCATTAGTTAATGCAGACTTTGGATTAGGCACGGGCCCGTATTCTGCAACTGGAGTTTCCTTTCGGTTCACAAGCAGTTAAAGGACATTTTTAATCTGTCTAATTCCTGGCTTTTTTTTTTTTCTCTGATACATTATTTTTAAGCTGGAAAGCCTCCCAAAAGATCCCACACTATCTTTTCATATGAACATAGGTGTGTGCCACCTTACATCTCAGGCGATAAGCCAGAAAGCCAGAATTTTATCACCCAGGCACATTACCTCATTATCCCCTTGGCAATAGTGACTTTGGCACAGCCTGGAGCTGGCAGGATACTGAGGGAGCAAGAAATCCCGACTCTTAGTATTAAATGGATTTTGTTGCTTTAGGTTCAGAAATGCCAATACTTCCCTAGTATTGGATAATATTTATTTGGCAAAATGAACTCCTGCCCTTGCAGTACCTTCCTCAGAGGAAATAACTCTGTGGCAAAAAGTAGAGTAAATCTTCAGAAAGTTTTCATAAAGGAGGGAACTCAGCCAGGTTTTCAGCAGGTTCGACTCACTTGACATTTTTCAGGCATTCCTCAGTCAAAGCTTGACTAATGCAGGCTCTGGTCTGATTCAGCCTCAGTCAGGGTGTTAGACCCCGTTTCCCCATTCTGCCTCATGGTAATTATTCCTATTATAACTTCAAGAGGTTCTAGATGAGCAATAGATGAACTGCAGTGACTATTAACAAGAATGGAGCAATCTTTATGCATAAGCGTTCAAAACACCGGGGGCCACACGCTCAGGTAATACACATGGATTTGGATCATGTAATCAATTCGATTGCAGTAACTGGTAACATGAAATTACGGAGTCAGGCGATCTGCTGGTGCTATCAGCACCGCTATTTCAACCCAAAGTGTTTTCAAAATACTGTCCCCATTTCATTTTGGTGTCTCGCAAAGGAGGTTTTGCTTTGGTTTTCCTGACTGATTTACACAAAAAATTTCTTTTTCCCTCATAACCCCACTTTCTCCTACCCTTATCCCCACAACAGTTTGCAACTAAAAGGCTGGGTTTCAGCCCTCCTTGGTGTATGGGGCTCTCCTTCCTCTCCTTGGGGGATTGGAGTTGTGAGAAGACCGAGGGGACTCCAGCACAGACCTGCTGGCTTGCAGAAATCTGGCAGGAGACTATAAACCCTTTGCAGAAATATTCTGCAAGGCTGACCTTGGGCATTGGTCTCTCTCAGAAGCAAGGGTGGATCTGCAGCAGGCTCCCTGCCCCGGTCTCCTTTGTGGCAGGACATTGGCAGAGCCCACTGCTGCCCAACCCAGAGGTGCAGCAGTGGTTTGGGAGGGCAGCACCATTTGCCCCAAATGGGCAAGCTCAGTAGAACCGAAACCAGGAGTTCAGTTAGGAAAAACTCCTGCATTAAGTACAGTGAGGGATGGGTTTGGGTTGCCAAGTGCCTGGTAGCAGGACACAGCCCTCCTCTGCTGGGGAACTGCTGTGTGAGGGGGTAGCTAGCAATGAGCTGACCCCAGGAGCAGCCCAGGATGGGTCACCGGGAGAGAGGAGGAGCAGCCCTCCACCAGGTGGGAAAGACTGGAAAATAAGAAAGATCTGTCCTTGTCGTGTTGTTGGAGACAGTCTCCAACCCCGTAACTTCAAAAGGTCAAGTTCAGCCACACAACAGTGCCCACAAGGACAGACTGCTCTGACCAGTAATGGCTGTGAGGGGGCCTCTTTCCTTACTATTTAGCTTCTCTTTCGACTTGCAGGCAGGGCAAAATTCATCAGGGCTTCTGGAGGCCCTGATAGGTGTAAACACAGTTTAATTAATTTGATTTATGATATAATTGCACCACTGTGCTTGAGGGTTTAAGGGAATTCCATTTTCAACGTTTCTTCCGAAAAGGGATTTCAGGTAACACTTCATCAGGGGAGGCAGTGCTGCCCCAGACAGTGGAAGAGATGTGTCTACAAAGTCTACAAATGATACACCAGCCTGGATGTCACCCATCTAACTGTAAACTCATTCACTATTTGAGCAATGATATTTAGGTGCATAATTATTCCTCTTTAACCTACAAATCTTGTTTTACATAGACAAACTTGAGGCTCAGCTGTGCTAGAAAATGCACCTGTTTGGGTTTTTTTGTACTGAGGTTGGGTATAGGACAGAGAAAAATATGTCTCACAAAATACGTATTTTTCTATTCTTTTTCTGCCTCGCTGAAAAAATATCTGTTCTAGTTCTTTCTGATCTAAGACAAAGGAAGATCGTATTTTCCTGAGGTTCTAAGGAAAACACATTTTCTATTTTGTTTAGTATAAAGTGTGGTTATAATTAGCTGATATATGTGAATTAACGTCTTGTGGTATAGAAGCACGAAGAAATGATATAAGTAATCAGCTACTTTATACCATGTTTCATGATCAAGCACAAAGTTTGGCTGCATTTAATGGAAAAAACGGTGGGGAGTTTTGCCTGTCCACTGCAGGATACCTGTGATAATGTACTTGCATCGCTTCACAGTTAAACTAAAGCAAACGTATGTCATTGCTGTGTGTGCTGTTAACACCTGGGCACAATAGAATGAATTCATGGACTGTGCACCCATAAATCTTCATTTCCTAGTTTTGTGGGTTTGTCAGGCCTTTAAAGTTATTTAACACGCTTTTTGCAGTGATAGATAGGTACTGAGAGTGTTATAAATACTAACTTGTGTCTGAAAGTTCGGCTGTGAAGCTATCACCCAGGCTTATGGCGTCTGTGATTTTATATCCAGCTAACAAGTCACTTTCATGGGTCGGGACATCATCTGGAGTCTATCAATGTGTAGGAACCAACAGTTACTGTATATATGTTAGGTGCTGTTTGATTCATATATATACAACATTTCTTTTAGAAAAAAAAAGCATAGTAAGAGCGTTCCTTGCTTTAGTTTTAAAAATAAAGACCATAGACTTTACTAGTGTCTGGCCTATCAGAAATTTATAATGGAAATGAATGTTCATTTTTTCTTTAAAACTGTCTCAAGCTAAATGATACTGACGCTTTCAATTTTTAACATCATAATCAATAAAGGCTGCTTATGCACACTTTGCAAAACCATCAGTTTAGAAGTTCGAAAAAAAAAATCTGCATATGGCTGCAGCTTGCTGACTGCAAAGCTCTAGCACTAAATCTTCTGAGTTAAAGTTTTACTGGTGTGTTATGAGTAAAAATGCCTTGTCAGCCATCTGCCAGTTTTTCTCCTAACATCCATATTTTCAACCCTTGCTAAACATTGGGAGCATTTGGCCACAAGAGGCCAGCTCTACAATTAAACAGCCGAGTTCTGCAGCAGAAGCAAGGGCATGTCAAAATAGAACTGACTGTTATTAATTTTAAAAGTCCATAAAGGAAAGCTATGACCCTGTCAGGGTGATGGACTGGTAGTTAAACGTATTATAAACTGTTAACTCTGAGAGACACAAAAGAAAAGGAAAAGAAAAACAATGCAGCAGTGTCAAAAGCTTCAATAAATGCTAATCATGGCAGATTAATCAGCCTCTAATTCCACTGATCCAAAAAGGTTAGAGAGTCAATTGTGTAAAATTAGCTCTTTCTCATGTGTCCCTTTGCATTTGGAGAATCTGTCTGTTCATTTGCATCTTTTGCCAATGTTTACGAAGAATTCAGTTCATTAGCTCTTAAACATAAAATCAGACACTGGAAGGGGGATTCATTGCCTTTTCCTGCTTAAAGTAGTACTTAAAGCAAATAGCATTGCTCCTCTGTACATTTATAGATTCTATCAAACGGCATTAATTACTGTATATCTCATATTCAGAAACCTTCTTTTCATAGGAAAGTTTTCATGTGAAGTGGTCTGTGTAGTGTTGTAAGGAGGGCTTTTTTTGATGGGTTGAGATAAAATGTTTAATCATAAGATTGAAATGAGACAAATGGCAAACTGGAGCTGCTAGACCTTAATAGAGTACACGCTACAAAGAGCTCGCAGAAGTATGTGCACTATCTGCTTTAACCTGCACTTGGAAATTCTGCAACTTGCCAAAGAGCACAGCAGTTCAAATGGATGACTCTGCAGAACGCCAGAAAGCCTGAGGAAGTATCGCTCAACGGCAAATAAAGCGGGAGATGAGAAGATGTATTAGCCGGCGCTGTTTGAACTGTTCCTAACTGAACTCTGGACCAGACAGGACTCACCTGCTTTCCTTACAAAGCTGACGTTCAGACAGGATTCATCCATCACCTGTGATGTTTGACTGCTGGACCGAGTTTTGAGGACTCGCGCTGCTGTGATGCAAGTTACTTGGGGAGTAAAGTTAAGAAATTCAAGAATGGAAACCATAATTTCATAACGTACCTGCCGGCTTCATCGACCATGGTTTCCTCTTTTAGGGAAATGTTTGTGGTGAGCTGAGGGGAACCTCACAGGAACACATCTATACTCATGCTCTCCTAATGCTTGGTTGCCTGGACTGCCTCCCCGGGATGAAATTTGTGACTGATTTCTCACACCCCAGAGAAAAAAAAATATCCCTCTTCCCCACACCAAACAGATCATATGATTTAACAGAAACCTAGGAATTTCCCACCCATTTGCCCCCCAGCTTCCAAGTAGAACAGACATCAAGCTCTTTGCCAGAATCCTACCTGAAAGACATTTTCCCAGACATAGATAGGAGGGAGGAGATCTGTTTGTCCCCTAGCTGCCCTCTTTTTTGAGCTGGTCTCCCTGGGTGTGTCAGGGCTTCCTCCTCAGGGAAGGTCTCCGTGTCACCTGCACAATGAAGGGAAGAAGCAAAGGGCTGTTCCTTTGGTCTGGCTGTGGAATCCCACAGCAGCTGAGGATGACACCGATCTCTCCACAGGAAGTGCCAGGCATTGCCTTTGGCTCGGCCTCTCCGGCATAAACGCATCACAGTGTACCTATACATTATTTAAAAGTTTCAAATCAAAACAGTCCCTCAGCAGATGCATTGGTGAAGAGGATAAGAGAACAAGCAGAAGCCAGATGTTTGCCCCACTCCTTCATGAACTACCGAAGGAGCTCTGCAGAGACTGGAGCTACACGAGGTGCTGTGGGATATCACTGCCCAGCACTGCCACGGGGACACATGCGTATCAAGCACTTCTCTCGCCTTGAATAGAACTCCTCCGTCTAGTCTCACAAAAAACTAAGCTGAGTTTTGGCAAGTCTTGGGGTGTTCTGAAAAAGAAATAGGCTAAAGTACCTGTATGGAGACTCACACCTCATGGGCAGTGCAGGACTGCTTCCAGTAAACGCCCCAGTTTGTTTGAGGATAATTTGGATATCGGTACATCGCGTTTCAGTGCACAATGTAAGTGTGCTTTTTGGTCAAAAGATCTTTATTGGGGCCTCATATGTTTGGTCCCCGGTATGTCCAAATTGAAATCCCACATTTTCTCAAGAAATGCTCTTGATTTGAAGTAAGTTGTATTTCAGGACGCACTCAAAAAAAAAAAAAAAAAATTAAAACCCAGTGAGACCTTTTCCAGAAGAGAAAATATAGTTAGGTATGTTCCCTAAAAGAAATTAGTGTGGCTCTAATTTTAAAAAATGACACATAAGGAATCTAGCTTAAAATATGAAGTTTAAAAGTTAATTACGAGGCAGTAAGCAGAAAAACACAAAACACAAAAATTATTTTAAAGGGAACGTGAAGTAAGCATACATGGCGTAGTGCAAAGGGTGGACTGTCAGCAGTATTTCTTTGTGTGTGTACCTTCTGTATTGCAGTGAACTGTGCAACAGCAAGATTTGAATATTCTGAATCTGCCATCTCCCTCTTCTGTCAATCAGACCCTTCCAATTTTGAACATGCCAGGTTGAACTATGTTGACTTCTTTGGCACAAGAAAGTGAATCCCGTGAAATTCATATATTCAATGGTTTCATGAAAATGAGAAAAGTCTGTCTATTTGCTAGAACAGCTTTGGGCTAGTTTTGAATGGCTGCATTTCATCTCTGCATTTTCCCTCCCCACAACTGTTATGATGTGAAAAGTGCCCAAGGCCAGTGGCTTGTAGGCTCAAGTCCACTGAAATTAATTGTAACTGGGAAAAAAAGACCTTTTGCCTAAGCCAGTCATATTATACTTTCCTATCTGACCACTTCTTTTCCATTGATGGATGCAGTCTACCAAATCATCTCTTTTTTTTTGCAAGTGAAGCTAATTTAATGCCACCCAAAAATACATCAGACATTTTCTGGCACCTATTCCTGTCTCAGAAGTGCTCTAAAAATTCAGGTATACCTAAATTCTGCAGCATACAGTTACTCTCACTTCTGCAAAGTTTTTGCTTTAATAAGAGCAACAGACGAGTTTAAATCCTTCTCTTTTGGATGGAATAGAGTAGATGCTTCCTACTGTAGGTGTGCCATCACCTCCTCCTCCACTGAGGTGTAACTGTCTGCAGGTTGCAGAGAGCAGAAGACTTCTACAATTCTAGCCATTTTTCCTAGCATTCTGCCCTCTGAAGCTGTCATGAGACCAACCAAAGGAAAGTGGAGTTACCACTGCACAATTACAGGTTCACACTCTGCATCTAAGCTTCCCAAGGATTTCTGATGTCTGGATGAACAGGTAGGCGTTTCTCCTGTTAAGGACCAGAAAATCTCAGCTCCACTTTTGAAAGGATTAACGCAGAGATCAGATTTGTCAAGAAGGTCGCCCAACTAAATAAACCCTCACAGATACTTCCCAATGCTGTAGATTATCCTGGTAACAGTAAGGCTTTGCTTTGATAAGTCTAGACTTAGGAGAAACTTTTTGAACTGGTGTAGTTGAGGATGGTGATAAGACTTGAAATTTCCAGTTTCTGTTTGTTGATGAGTACTCATCTGTCAAGATATTTTAAAAGTCTTAAGACTTCAGAAGAATTCAGACTGGAGTGGGGTCATGTCCAGTCTGCATCTGAACAGAGGATCTCCAGAACAATACTTGGGTGCTGCAGGATGCGGGGAGAGTCGTTCAAGAGATCTCATTTCTTTTGTGGGCCAATATGACCGAGCATGATAGGAAGGGAGGAACTTTAACATGAACCAAGTATGCCTTCAGATAAAATGCAAATGAGAGTTCCTGGCCCCTTTCTCTGTGCCTCAGCATTCTGGATGCTTTCCAGCTCCTCTCTGTCTACCTGTGCTTTCAGCTGCCTAAGACTGTTCGTTTCCTGACCAAAACTGTTCGGTAGCATTCTTGTTCACTATTAAAAGAGCAGCTACATGTTAGTGGTGAGTGAAAGGAGCTTCTACCTCTCAAAGACTGTTGTTAGACTTAGTTAATTAAAATTTATAAACACACTTTAAACCCAAGAACCTCTTTTAAGATGTAGAGATGCAGGGAGAAATGATGAAGTGAACAACCTGAGTGACAGCCACTGGAAACATTCTGTTGACTAGACATGGGTTCTGGTCTCCTTTACTATGTGCGTTGAGCATTGGCTACGTGGCACAAAGCGGCTGTAAATTATTATTAAAATGGTAGCATTTATGCCCAGTTTGCGTTGACCAATGTGATGGGTCAAGGTCAGGATAACCAGCATCAGGCCTCTGTCACAGGCGGTGGCTGTCACGCTACCCTTTCCAACAGACGATAGTCAGTCCAACGCAGCTGCAACCATCTCCTCTTCCCACATTGACAACCTGAGTGACAGCCACTGGAAGCATTCTGTTGACTAGACATGGGTTCTGGTCTCCTTTACTATGTGCGTTGAGCATTGGCTACGTGGCACAAAGCGGCTGTAAATTATTATTAAAATGGTAGCATTTATGCCCAGTTTGCGTTGACCAATGTGATGGGTCAAGGTCAGGATAACCAGCATCAGGCCCCTGTCACAGGCGGTGGCTGTCACGCTACCCTTTCCAACAGACGATAGTCAGTCCAACGCAGCTGCAACCATCTCCTCTTCCCACATTGACACCTAAAAGAGGCTCAAATCTCAATCTGTGTACAAATATTGTTTCTAGGCTGTATTTCTAAACAAAACCATGTCTGGAAATCTCAGACTCTATTTCAAATCTGACAGTTAGGAACACTCTAGTTTAAATTAGAGGTTTAATCTTAGGTTTCTCAGCTTTCTCTCTCCTTATCCACGGCAAAATACTGCAAAGGGAAGAAAAACTCCCAGAAATCCTTCTCTGTGCACAGATGAGGAACAGCAAGTCATAAGCAGGTTCTTTGAATTCTCAAGTATATGATTATATACTTTGCTGTCAACTAAAACCACAGGAATAGGAAAATATTACTGTGAAAATACTGCCTGTAATGAGAGGACTTGCTTGTCACTTTTGGTAAGATATAATTTATCTTTTATCTGGTATTAGTGAATAATATCACTTTACCATTCACTGCAGTGTGTTTCACTTTAGAAATCCACACAAACTTTCCTTAATATTAAATCCTGGGTAAAGAGAACTGTCTTTTCTGGATGTCGTAAGCTTCCAATAATACATGGAAGCTCCTCTGAGTTCCACTGTTTTTCTTCCCCCGTATCTGCAAAATTTTCAGGAAAATATCTGTACTTGATTACATCCCAGTGAAGCTATGTTGACTAATGCTAGCAAAAAGACCTAGTTCATCCGTTTTCTATTGTTTCATTACCTTCCCGCCTTTCTGAAAGGGCTATTTCTTTGTCTGTGTTATTTGTCCCTTAGCCAGAAGGTGCTGCCTTATAAAGAGGGTGGTGTTTTTACATCAGACTCAGCGTTGGATGATTTCTTTCTTTGTCTGCAGCCATAACATCCTCTTGTTTACACAAAAATAAAAAGCTACAAAGGGTATGGATTAGGCAATGCATTTCCTGTAACATTTAATAATCCCAGTAAAACACCACATACATTGCTGTCTACTTAGAAATCTCCGTTTCATGTAGAAATTAGAGGTTGCTGTTTAAGTCACCTGAATAACCTGCTTTATACATCTGAACAAGATAATAAAACAACTCCTCCTGACTAGGTGAATATCCTCGATTGAACTTCACACACGAGGTCCAGATTTTGCTCTAGGTTTCGCTAACATCAGTCTCGAATAACATCCTTATTTACAAATGGCATGAAAAGAGTTATGAATCATTCTGCTAAACGGACTAAACCTAGATGTTCACAAACGCCCTCACAGTGAGCGCAGGTATTGTCTCAGGAACAGTCTCTCCCCCTTCGCCGTCACCAGGATGACTGGCCTTTCCCAAGCACACACACCTTCATCCCCTCCCACCTACAGCCAGAAAACAGCACTGCAGCAATTGTTCTCCTGGAAAAGAAACATTTGGGAAGTATTTAATGCATTTCTGTCTTCCAGAGCAGTTTAGCAGCTGGGAGTCAGGTGCAGAGCCAGAGCAAAGGGTTTATCCTGTGTTACTGCACTTCATGTCTTTTTCCACCGGCTTTGGAAACAGCGCTCCCACGAATGCGGAGTTATCCTCCCGCTACTAGAGTACGCAGGACCGTGTCCTGCACAGCAGGCTCTCATCCTGGCCCTTGGGCTTGGCCCACGATTTATTTAAACAGGACTAATTGCCTCTTCCTTGCTTTAAGAACCACAGACAACTGGAAGATGACAAGTACTTGACAAGCCTGTTTTGGGTAGGTAGTGGTTAAGTCCTTGTCCCTGTCAGCTGGGGAGGATGTTTGAATTACCTGATTGGAAAATAAAGGCATTTAAAAAAAAAAAAAAAAAAAAAAAAAAAAAAAAAAAAAAAAAAAAAAGAAAAGAACTCTTCCTTTCCTCTGTTTCTTTTAGAAACAAAACAAAACAAGGAAACCTGAACATTTGACAATCCACAGATTTCTTCTTTATAAAACAAATAATAAAACTGAAGCTTTTTAGCTCTGTGAAGATGATTACCAAGAAACTACAACAATGCTGAGCAGTTATGTATTTGTTGGAAACCTGTGTTCCTATTAGGAAGTTCTTCCCACAGAAACCTTTAAATTAAAATTATTTTTGAAGCCCAGCCTAGAACATCAAAACCAAATCAGAGTTCAAGTGCACAGTATGATTCCCATCCGAAAAAAGGATTCATTTGCAGATGCCGGCTGATTTTGTGACAGTAGGAAAGACGTTCTTTTTCACAGAAGTGAGGTCCAGTTCTAACGCTTTGTAACTATTTGTATGTGGCTGTGGGTTACTCACAGAAAAATTATTGATCTCCACTGAGAGTAAGTCAAACATTATGTTTGTTTACACAGCCTCCTGTGTTCTCAGCCAAGTCTCTGCTGCCCTGCGTCCTGTGGGTACGGCATTTGGGGTTCTCTGAGCAGGGCAGGTTACCCCGCATGTGCAGCGCCCTGTGCACTGTGGCAGCGTGGCTCTACTGCGAGCGGTTGTACAACATCCCGTGTGACTGAGCGTGATCAAAGGCTTCCTCTTGATTCCAGCATGAGAGCCTCAACAATGAACTTAAACCGGAGCGAGAGAAACAGCAGACCAGTTTTGAGGCTCCGCTTCAGCTTCCTTTTCACGTATTGCAATTAGCAAACAATGGCAAGCTGCCCACTTGGAAAGGTAGCACATCAATGTATTTGGAATAGCTAAGAGCTGTGGTGGTGTTGATATTGTTGTTATTACTATATTTTTCTCTTCAGGTTTTTATTAGCTAAGTGATAATTTCTAAAGATTGACTCTTTTAATAGCTCTTAAACAAAAAAATTTAAAAAATCTGGCTGTTATTTAGTAATTCCCCACCTTCCCCCGAATACACAATGGAACTATGAAGTGTTTCCAAATATCCTGAGAATTCTCTAAATAGATTTTGTAAAATTCCCATAACCTTCCACTAACCACCAAGCCCTTATTATCTAAAGAGGCTTCCAGGGAGGTGTTTGTAGGTAATTACACAAGAATTAATCATAGGATTAACATAAAAAGCAAAATATAATAAATAATCAAGTTCTTACATGTGCAAATCATTGTGAGGTATGTTACCAATTTTCATAGAGGGGCCACTGTCAGAAATGCAATTTCATCTATCCAATTAGCAGGTTTGGCTGCATTATAAATCTGTCACTGCTTTCTTTGCACCAAACAGCTGCTTACGCAAGTGACTGTGTGAAACTCTATTGAAAATCACAGGTCTGCATAAAGGAGATTTAGAAAATTCCCAATAAAGCTTCATTAGATCCACTTGGTCTGGAAGCCAGTGGCCAAGAAGCAGTTAAAATTATTAGGAAGGGAATTCCATCATGCTATTAATGTCCTGCAATTCAGCTGTGACTCTGTTCTGTTCACTCGGTTTTCCTCTTCAAGTGCTGTTCTGTTTTTAAAGCTGCTTTGAAGGAATGCTCTCCAGTGGACTGCCGCCTGTCACTGCTCCCTGTCATGTGTCCGATAATTAAAATCTGACTGATTTACTGACTGGCATCAACCATCACAGCTCAAGAGTTAGGAGATGTTCATCCTTCCCAAGGCTAAATTTACTTGGTGAAAAGAGGCCGCTTGCTTCCAGCCTGAGCTGTCATTCAGCTGCCGTGGAAACCATAAAGATAGCTAACAGAGCCCCAGCCAGCAGTCTTTAGTTTATTTTATTCTAATATTTATTGCCACCCAGAAAATGAACATAATACAGACAAGTTAGTGAGAGCACTGCACTAGTGATTTGTGAGGCTGGTGTGGAGTGAGAGCAAAACAGTCCTGCTGTATTAAAATAAAATAGAACAGCGGTGTTTCCCAAAAGTACAGCAGGGCTGTAGCTGTGTTTATTTTAACCCTAATGGGGTGCAATTTATTATTACATTTTAAGTAGATGCACTCTTAGAGAAGGGTGGTTGGGCTTTTTCTCCTTTTTCTCTAAGTGCACACTGCTCAGGAAGTACCAAAAAAAAAGGAAAGGAAAGGAATATCATGTCATCCTGTGTGAATGATCTAGCAGTATTAATGGAGCCTCCAGGATCTATTGAAAGCAGCAACTTCAATAGCTCAGGGTCATGATATCAGTACTTGTGATGGAACAAGCTATTTACAAAAGATTTAAACTCTGGGGAAGATGCCTCCTCCAGCCTCTCTGGCTTATTCTCCTTAGCCTTTAGGGTCACATCCTGCTCATCTGGCTCCTTCTAGTTTCTCTGTTATCATAGGCTGGCTGTGACAGTTGCCAGCAATCTTTAGCTCTGACCCTCCACGACACAGTGTCACTCCAACCCAGAGCACAGCGGAGGAGCGCAGTTCCCCGGTTTCCAACCTAGATTTTTTTTCTTTTTTTTTTTTTTTAGTGCACTGCTCTCATTTTTTCCTGTTCCCTCAGCTACAGTATTTGTCATTTTCTCCACATAAATAAAGCAAACCTTAAATATATACTGTCTGGTAAGAAACTCAAATACCTTCCCAGCATGAACAAGATTAATCACACATAATATTTACAGTACTAAACAAAACAATTATAACATCATATATACTCAGTTGAACAAACACACTGACAGTTCTTTTTGAAAACATACAGTAAAAATCAAATGAAAATCCATATCAGAGTAAAGGAACTGATCTTCAATTTCTATTCCTCTTAGGCCGTTTTTGAGAACAAAAGTCAGGTGCAGATGCCTTCACCAGAAGTCGTGAAGGCCTGATTTACCACTGTCTTTCTGCTGTCGCAATATAGCTGGAGAGACAAGCAGCACATCAGAAGCAAAGGCAAGTAAAAATTACAGAGACATCAGAGGAAATCCAGGTTTGTTTACTTACCTCTACAGCCCCTGGGGTTTTTGCTCCTGCAATTATCATAAGCACATGAAGGGACGAAGCCTTGAGTGTGCACTGACACAGACCCTGTCTGTGGAAACATGGACCGTGGTCTGGCTTTTAAAGAGCTCACAGTACACCTGGGATAAAGAAGAGATAGGAGTCTTGTCTACCAAAGAGTTAACAAGCTGAGGGCTCAGCTCTGCAAACAATTTCTTGCTTGAGACTTAGTCATGCAAAAAGTCCTATTGACCTTAATGGCTCTACTCATATACTCAAGATTCATGCCAATAAGTGTTGCAGGGTCAGGTTCTTGAAACCAGGCACCACCAAAGCACATCCATAAACTCCCCTCAGAGAGTCTGTATAAAACAATGCTCTTACTCGTACAGAATCCCAGTCAGATGTCCTAGGTAAACTACTATTGAAGAAGATAATACTGCAATGTTTTCTCTAAGAACATGTAGAATGATTTCTGTTTGTGTTCAAAGATAATCCTTTGCTGGGGGTGCAGTCAGGGAAGGAGAATGTACCTGCCTGTGCAGAAGAGCCACAGTAGAAACACAGATTTTTACTAACCACTCAAGTGCTGACACATCCCTGGCCACCATACAAGTTTCTTTCTGATCAGACATAGAGCTGATGTGCTGTAGCCGACTGTAAAGGGAATCCAGCATTACCCATAACCAACAACTTCATCATTCACTCTCAAAAGTATTTCATCTTCCCTTGTCTCTTTGCTCTCTGGAATTTCTCTCAACCTGATATTTCTTAATTGGAACTTATTTTTTACAGGTCATCAGTTTGATTTTCCAGTGTCTTAGTGCTTGGTGTTCTCATTCGGAACAGCAATCAGTTGTGCCCATCGATCGTTAGCGTCTTATATTCAATTTTCATGCAGCTGTTTACAGCACGGAGCAAAAGACTTTGTGGTAAATGTAAGTCTAACAGCAAATCTCAGGCATAGTTTTTAAAAAACCCTGATGATTTACAAAAGGAAAATACGTATTAAAAGATGAAACTCAGTGAGCCCCCAAAATAACAAAACTATGGGAACATCTGAGAGCAGTAAAATTGTCTGCTATCTTGGAGCACCCCCAGGACAAATTTGTTTCCTCTTGGTTCAGAAATCACTGTAAACTCTGAACATAAGCTGTGGTTAGATCAGTCTTATTTTAGCAAGTATAAGTGATGGTATTTGGACATAAACTTGTGTAGCTTTTCCAGTCACACTAGTGGTCCTTAGGACCTGCTGTGGTAGTGAATTTCAGAAGCTGGGGACGTGCTGGGTGAAGAAAGATGTCTTCTCACTTCTTCTAAATGTACCTGCCATTAATTTTAGTGAATGACAGGTTGTTACTGTATTAGGACGCAACATGAAAAGGAAGAACTGATCAGTTTTCACTACGTACTCACAGCATTAAATACCACAGTCAAGTTTCTTTGCATTTTTCTTCTAAATGCCCCTTTTCCTGAAATCAGTAATACAGGAGGATGAAAATTGGTTTCTAGTACGATTAATGCTAAGCAAAACTTTCAGCTCAATACTAGACAAAGATCACCTGGTTTTGATATAATGCTTCTTCCCCTTTCGCTCTCGCTGCCTTTCTCCTGCCTCTTCCTCTGGGGATGCACAAAACATTTCAACCAGTACTACTCCAGCTACGGATCCCTCACCCTGTGCTCCTGAAACACCATCATGGCACTGAAGCAATTCCAGGAGTTGCTGCTCTCTACCTTTCCACCTCTAAGTATCCTCTGAAAAGAAAAGGGTTTTTCACTCTCTCTTCCCAAAGGTTTGGCAAGTTGGATGACCCCATTCATGTCTTCAATGTCAATTTGATCGCGAGGGGATGACAGAGCTTTTCAGCAAACGTGAAATGCGATGCTCTTCCAGTCAATGGGGTCTTCAAGAGAGATTTTCAAGTTCACCTGAGCTTATTAGAAACCCGGACAAGAAAAATGGTTTCACCCCTGTTTTAGTCTGTGGTCCAGCTATGCTTTCATATAAACAAAGTTGGGAAATTACTCGGACGTTATGGGAGGAGAGCAAGAAAACATCGTCCTGGCAAAGTATGGGTTCTTCATTGGGCACTCTCACGCCTCAACCTCTGGCAGCACCCAGCAGGCAAGCAGGGCTGGTCTTGTCCCTGCCCACCCCTGTGGGAGTCAGACCTCTGCCCCTGCAGAGCCACCTCTGTCATCAGAGGCTGAAGACACATAGGGCCTAGCTACAGACACCAGGTCACGCTGAAGATCCAAAGCTTGTGAAGACAGGAGCAAGCAAATTCCCCAACTTCACCAAAACGCCGGAAGTAGGAGGTTTTGCAAAATTGTTTTGAAACTTCTGAGATTTTTCACAAGCTTTGAAATCCAAAAGAGCAAGCTTTGGAAGATGAGAAGCGTAGTAAAGCAATTTCCTTCACTCCCTAAAACCATAGGAATGCAAAGAGGAAAATATTGCCCTCCTACCGTTTCACCGATATTCCACAGCACGCTATTCCTCCGGCTGCTGCCGTCAGGCCTGGCGCTATGCTTCCATGGTCATGCCAACACGTGCCTGAGATGGCCTTCACCCGGCGTGCACCGAGGGCTGGAAAGCTTCATGCTTCATGTGTCTTAGTCTTTCACTTCTACTGCTGTATTGAATAAATTAATTTAATTAGAAATTGTGACAAGGTAATAATAAATAAAAAGTCAGTATCAGAAGGAAAGATTTTTAAAGTTATTTAAATACCTGATTTGAGCAAAGCACATAAACTGGTTTAAAATGTGACCCATAATGTGTTTCACCCCAAAGGATATAAGCAGGATATTGAAGATTATTCATATATAGGAAATATTCAATTCATCATCCAAATGCACCCACTTCTGCAGTGAAATATTGCAGATACTTAACAGCACCCAGCAATTCGATACGCACTGAAGGTGGGGTGTGGAATAAAAATAGAACAGTATCCAGATGAAATTGCAGATGTCAGGAATGGAATTCACCAACTGGGAGGAGAAGAGCAAAAAGGGAGATTACTATTTATATGTAAAATAAATCAATCTGCTAATCGGGCTGGGATTTTGCTGCTGGGAGTTAAGGAGGGCAAGAGGAGAACCGTAATTTTTAGAGCTGCCACTTTAAACTACAGCCCCTCTTGCTTCAACACTGCTTTGATGCAGCATCAGAGAGGAAGCATCTTGAAGTGCTGTAATGTCAAGGCTCAAACAGGCATATTTTAAAGTAACAGGAAGTAAATTAAGCCAATTAAACCATTTTAATGCTTTGACTTTTTCAGAGTGCTTGCTTCCTAAGCAGATTTTCTCCGTTTTCACAGCAATAGTCATTACCGACATTTAAGGAGGTAACTAATTCCCAGCTTTATAGGCTCACACCTCAAACTTTGGGTTACCCCATTGCTTCAAGCACATATTTTGCACATATAACATGGAGTTCAGCGGTCTTCCCGCCCTCGTTGCTGTGAGGAAAGACCTGTGCCTGGAGAAAGCCAGAGCCACGCACAAAAGCTATCAAAATGCCTGCCAGGCTCCCCTGCTGGGATTTGTGCCCGAACGGGAAGAACCATTCCCAAGACCCTGCAGCTGCCAGGCTGTCAGTGCTGTCTGGGCCAGGACACTATGTCCAGTGCCCCTGCGGCAACTCAGTGACCTGCTGGGTCCCCCACGGGGTCTTCTCTGAGCCCATCAGGGCTTTCCTGCTTGCCCAGCAGCCTTGCAGCACGAGTGAAAACCCTTTTCCCCTCAGTGTGGGGCCACCATAGCCTGTCTGTTTGCAACTACCCTTCCCTCCAGCTTTGAACCCGCTGGCCAGTTTCCAAGGAGGAGACCAAAATGACTCCCATGTTCTGACATTCCTACGCACTGCTTTAAAAATAAAATTTCACTTCTGGTGGAGATACTGGTCTGAAGCCGAGACTCATCCAGTACCAGCTATATTAGGAAGCAATCCCAGCATGCGATAGAAGTAGAGTTGAAAGGTTTGAACTTTCAGCTTTCATAGATGACAGAGCAACTTGACCCCTCTCACCACCCTGGCTCAGAGGTGAAAGGTTTGAACTTCCAGCTTTCATAGATGATAGAGCAACTTGACCCCTCTCACCACCCTGGCTAGGGTATACCCATGTAAATCTAAAGATCTTTAAGGCTTTTCACATTGCTAAAAGAGCAAGTCTCATACCTCAAGCTCGGTAAAGAGTGTTACTGCTTTTAACTTTCCTTTTTTTTTTTTTTTTTTTTT